>NC_057408.1:31378193-31672640 GCF_019320065.1 Cervus canadensis | reverse complement strand
CTAGATGCCCATCAGCAGATGAATGGATAAGGAAGCTGTGGTACATATACACCATGGAATATTACTCAGCCATTAAAAAGAATTCATTTGAACCAGTCCTAATGAGATGGATGAAGCTGGAGCCCATTATACAGAGTGAAGTAAGCCAGAAAGATAAAGAACATTACAGCATACTAACACATATATATGGAATTTAGAAAGGTGATAACGATAACCCTATATGCAAAACAGAAAAGAGACACAGAAATACAGAACAGACTTTTGAACTCTGTGGGAGAATGTGAGGGTGGGATATTTCAAAAGAACAGCATGTATACTATCTATGGTGAAACAGATCACCAGCCCAGGTGGGATGCATGAGACAAGTGCTCCGGCCTGGTGCACTGGGAAGACCCAGAGGAATCGGGTGGAGAGGTAGGTGGGAGGGGGGATCGGGATTGGGAATACATGTAAATCCATGGCTGATTCATATCAATGTATGACAAAACCCACTGGAAGAAAAAAATAATAAAAAAAAATAAATAAAAAAAATAAAAAAATAAAAATAGAATTGCCAACTAAAAAAAAAAAAGAAAGATAGCATGCATCAGACTGCCATTTCTTTCATGTCTTTTTTTTTTTTTCTTGATGTGTACCAATACTTTATTTTACCTTACTTAACTATCAGAAATTAGCAATTACTCATTAAAAAAAAATATATATATATATATATATATCCATTACTGTAAATTCAACTGCATATATACAAATTTCTTTGCTCAACAGTTTTTCTTGCAATCCTCTTGGAATATATTTCCATTTTCCTGAAGTTCCTATAAATAGGATTTGCTTTTGATAGATTTTGTTTGTCAGGAAATACCTTTATTTTATTTGTGTTCTTTAATGATGGTTCAGCTGGATATAAAGTTATAGATTTTTTAATTTATTTTTTAATTGGAGGAAATTTGATTTACAATGTTATGTTGGTTTCTGCCATACAACACAATTTGACAACAATTATATATATATAAAATCTCCCTCCCTTCTCCCTATCCCACCTTTCTAAGGTCATCAGTGAGTGACAGGCTGGGTTCCCTTTGTTATATAGCAGCTCCTCAGCAGTTATCTATTTTACACATGATAGTGTGTATATATCGATGCTACTTTCTCCAGTCATCCCACTCTCTCCTTCCCCTACTGTGTCCACAAGTCCATTTTCTATATGTGCATCTCCGTTCCTTCCCTGCAAATAGGTTCATGATACCATTTTTCTATTCCATATATATGCATTAATAAATAGTCTGAGTGCCAAAGAATTGATGCTTTTGAACTGTGGTGCTGGAGAAGACTCTTGAGAGTCCCTTGCACAGCAAAGAGATCAAACCAGTCAATCCAAAAGGAAATCAATCTTGAATATTCATTTGAGGGACAGGCTAAAGCTGAAGCTCCAATACTATGGCCACCTGATGTTAAGAGCCAACTCATTGGAAAAGACCCTGATGCTGGGAAAGATTGAGGACAGGAGGAGAAGGGGGTGGCAGAGGATGTGATGGTTGGATGGAATCACTGATTCAGTGGACATGGGTTTGAGTAAACTCTGAGAGATAGTGAAGGACAGGGAAGCCTGGCGTATTGCAGTCAGTGGGATTGCAAAGAGTCAGAAATGGCTGAGTGACTGAACAACAGCAATGCTAATCAAATACAAAAGGTCCTATGCTGTGCAGTGCTTAGTCTCTGTCATGTTTGACTCTTTGTGACCCCATGGACTGAAGCCCACCATGATCCTCCAGACAAGACATGGGGATTCTCCAGACAAGAATACTGGAGTGGATTGCCATGACTTCCTCTAAGGGATCTTCCCAACCAAGGATTGAACCCAGGTCTCCCGCATTGCAGGCAGATTCTTTACCATCTGAGCCACCAGGGAAGCCCAACAATACTGGAATATCCCTTCTCCAGGGGATCTGCCCAACCAAGAAATTGAACTGGGATCTCCTGCATTGCAGGTGGATTCTTTACTAGCTGAGCTACCAGGGAAGCCCACAAAATATCCTAGTCATTCCTTTCTCCAGGGGATCTTTCCAACCCAGGGATCAAAATTGAGTCTTGTGTATTGCAGACAGATTCTTTACTATCTGAGCCATCAAGGAAGCCCCAAAAGTCCTATGGTAGCTAACTCATGGGACCAATGATGTCTATGCCCTAATTCCTGAAACCTGTGGATACATTGTATTTATTACATGGCAAATGGTTTACTGAAGATGTAATTAAAATGATAGATCTTGAGACATGATTTTTCTAGATGATCCAGTAGGTTCAATTCAAGCACATGAGCTCTTAAAAGCAGAGAACTTTTTCTTGCTAAAGTCAGAGAGATGGGATGAAGGAAAAGACAGGAGAGATCCAAGCAAGCATAGGAGAGACTTGACACACCATTATTGGCAGTGTAAATGAAAAGGAGGCTGCAAGCCAGAGGATGTAGAGCTCTTCAGAAACTGGGAATGTCCCTAAGCTGACTCCTAACAAGGACATGGGATCTCACAATTGCAAGGAATTGAATTCTGCCAGTAGTCTGAATGAGCAGTAAATGGATTTGCCCCTAAAGACTTCTGTAGAGAACACAGAATTGCTGTCACCTTGATTTTAGCTAGTGAGACCTGTACCAGATTTTTGACCTATAGAATTGCAAGATAATATATTTCTGTTGTTTTAAGCGCCTAAACTTCTGATAATGTGTTCCAATAGCGATACATATCTAATTCAGCTTCTAATAAAGTTGGGGTGCTATCATTACCTTTATGCTTTGGATTGGCAATTACACTGTTTATCTGGACAATTTGCATTTATATACATCTTTGATACTTACTTTTTAACTCTAAAATTGTGTAGCATTCCAAGATCTCACAAATATTGGCATTCTCAGTCAGGAATGTATGATTCTAAGACAGCTTTCAGGATTCACTCCGAAAGAAATTCTGAAAGGGTTCGCTCTGAAAGATTGACTCTGAAAGAGCCATGTTGTCTCCACCACTTTATTCAGACAAAATCAGCTGATCCTAGACACAGGTGTGACAGTAGGAATACTTCACAAATGAGTAATTTCTCCCTATATGGTATTTGCATGTAGGCACATTTCCTTGTCTTAACTTAGAAAATCCTTGTAGATAAGTAGCTGAGCTTGTTTCTTTCTCTGCACCACCTTCCTCCCTGAGTTACTGACCCACAGTTACCAGGTCAGGGACTCATGAAGTAGAACCCTGGAATTAATTGCACCAATTTTCTAGGTCTAAACGAGGCCTATCTTGGTGACCTAGGGTTATAAAGTGAACAGTTAGCTGCCAGGATAGGAGAGGTGCTCTGAAGATTCATCTTGGAGGATGCTGCAGAGCAAAAAAATCAAGCTGAAGAAACTTCTATTTAAAATGAGGCTTTGTTTCAATCAAGACATTTTTTTTCTTGCTTATTCCAATCAAGCCTTCTATATAATGAAATAGGAGATAAAGAATATAATCACAGCTAAGCTACTCATGGCAGAGCTACCTTGGCCCAAAGTGATATGGATATCGTGTTATTAAAGAGCTTAAATAACTGACTCCAAGCATAATACTTACACTACAGTGTTCTAGTTTGCAGATGATGCTAAATTGGGAGGAAAGGTCATCCCTGAAAAACAATCCTCAGGTAGGAAAATAATTAGCTCACTTAAATACCTGGGCTAATAGATAGAAAATTCAATGAAGATAAATGCAGAATAATGAGTCTTGTAGCATGTAATAAAAGGACATAATATCTCCTTAATGGGAAGGTACTATAGCATATTGACCTGGAGAGAGATGTGAGTTAATTTAATAAAAACCTATATTAAAGATTATTCAGATTCATTATTATTGAAAAAAAAAAGAAAGAAATGCAGTGTGTTTTGTTAGACTTCACCTAAAGCAGCACATTCAATCTAATCACCGTACATTCTCCAAGAAGCATATTTAAAAAGAGCCTTAAAAGGGCGATCTGTAGAACAAGCTAAATAAAAGCACTTATCAGAGACACAAGTATGAAAGCAATTATAGCTAAAACTGACCATTTTCTTTTTGGTAAGTTAGACATGTGAGAGAACATAGGAACAATGGAGTGTCAGGACTGGGGTAGCAAGCATCCTGCAGTGTGAAGACAGAGGGGAGCTGCTCAGGAACTCTACCTTTTGTTCTTCAAGACCCACTTTTATCAATGGTCTGAAAACGGCCACTGAATTCTTCAGCAATTACAAATCTCAGATAACAAATAAAGCACAGACAAGTCTCTCTGCCAGTTCTTCTATTTCTTTCACAGCTTTTGTCTTATTGCTGTCCTGCTTAAATTCAATTCATCTGCAGATTCTGAAAAATTACTAACATTAAAGAGTTAACAGGCTGACATATATCAATCAAGACAAAAGGATAGGGGATTGTATAGGTTTAAAGGGAGAAGGAGTTGGAGTCATTTGAAAGAAATCCTTAAAAATAGATGTGGGTTACCCAGCAAATATAAAAATGAACTTTTGTAATCAAAGGATAAGAAAAATTGCTAATTACAAAACTGCCACTGCAAATAGGTGACGTTGTCCACCGTTTGCCAAGATAAATTGAAGTGTGCCTTAAAGTACATGTCAGGCAACTAATGTCTCCCCATATCTGTCCATCATGCTACGTTTCACTCTTTCAGAGGTCCCTGGAGGAATAGAGATTAAGCTATTATTATTGATAAGCAAATTAGTGCCACGCTTGAGTTCAGACTCTGGAATTAAATAGATCTGGTTAACTGTGGCTCTAGGACAGGACTGCTCAATCTCAGTATCACTGACATTTTGGACTGGATGATGCTTTGTTAAGCATTGCAGTGTGTTTAATCGTATACTTGACCTCTCAGTTCAGTTCAGTTCAGTCGCTCAGTCGTGCTGAACTCTTTGTGACCCCACGGACTGTAGCATGCCAGGCTTCCCTGTCCATCACCAACTCCCGGAGCTTGCTCAAACTCACGTCCATTGAGTCGATGACGCCATCCAACCCTCTCATCCTCTGTTATCCTCTTATCCCCCTACCTTCAATCTTTCCCAGCATCAGGGTATTTTCCAATGAATCGGCTCTTTATATCAGGTGGCCAAAGTATTGGAGCTTCAGTTTCTGCTTCAGCATCAGTCCTTCCAATGAATATTCAGGACTGATTTCCTTTAGGATTGACTGGTTTGATCTCCTTTTTTCCAAGGGACTCTCAAGAGTCTTCTCCAACACCACAGTTCAAAAGCATCCATTCTTCAGAGCTCAGTTTTCTTTATGGTCCAACTCTCACAGTCACGCTTCACTACTGGAAAAACCATACCTTTGATTAGTCAGACCTTTCTCGGCAAAGTAATGTCTCTGCTTTTTAGTATGCTGTCTAGGTTTGTCATAGCTTTTCTTCCAAAGAAAATTTACTAAGCCTCTACCCACTTCGATTCTAGTTGTGACAACCAAAAATGTCTACAGACATTGCCGGATATCCTAGGGTGGGGTTGGGGGAAATAAAATTACCCCAATTGAGAATTGATAGGCATCGTTCTAAGACCATGTGACATGCCCTTATTAAACCTCAGTTTCTTCATCTGTAAAAATAGCAGATTTTGCATACTACCAAGTACTAGTCACGTGTCTGAGCTGTCTTAGAACTAGGAGGAACTTTGTGACTCTCTAAATGAAAAAACAAAGACTCAAAGTCATCAACTGACTTGCCCAATGACTTACCAATCTTCAGTGGTAAACTTTGAGCTCTAACCATGGTGAGTAAAATAAAGGTGGGAAATGGGTTTATGGAATATAAGGATAAAATCATTCTGACTACAAACCTCAGCATCTCATGTGTGCTTCACCCCATAGATCTTAAACCATCATCAAGGAATCACTGAGGACTGTTTATTACAATTACTCCATCTCTCAGTGTAAATTTGAGGATTTTCCTTGTTGCTTTCTATTTTCTTCTATATGAATATTTGTCTTCTACATATTTTCCTGTATATGAATATTTATCTTCTTTATATTTTCTTGTATATGAATATTTTTCTAATCTTGGCTGCGGTTTGTTTTACATATAGAGAAGACATTTTTGAGTAGAAATGGACAAAGCCCTGACTAACGAACCAAGTTGAAGAAAACTATTTGTTTTGTACAATACTGCCTACTCTGCAAACAGTTAAGCAAACAAGCAAAAAAGACACAGAAAAGGAAAGACTGGTTTGCTTTTCACAAGCTTGCAAAATTGTGTATTTTTTTCTCTTTTCAATTTTTTTTGGGGGGAAAGCTTGTCACTTTTCGTGAGACTATATATTCTACTATGAGGTTTCTCTAATTTAAACAGCCTATCTTTTACCAAACATTAAACAAGCCATAAAGCAGGAACTTTGGAACTTCAAATGAAGCTGTCAGAGATTCTTCCTGCCATCAGATGATTTGCAGCTGTGTGACTCATTTGTATCTTTATAAGAATTCAGGGGGAAAAAAAGAGATTATTAGCATTTCAATTCCTGTCAACTGCTGAAACTAACTAGGCCTGAAGATGTGCCTGGCTTCCCTGTGCTAATGCTGTGATAAATGCTGAATACAAGCCGTGATGTTGGAGGGACTTAGGAGAGGAAGTGATGGAGAAAGGAAGCATCATTGGTACCAAACACCCTCATACATGAATTGTCATGCTCAGCATTGCTCACACAGCATAGAGACATGCTGGGTATTGGCAGATAAGATGTGCTTCTCCCAGGGAAGATTGAAAGCCTAGAAGATAGGACACTGCAACATTTCAGTGTAGCTTGGGCATGTACACTCACATCCTTTCTCAAAATACCTCCTCAGTTATTGTTCTAACCTTCAGTTTAATTGAAGTCACACCATTCTGCCAGTAGTTCTATACTCCGCTTATGCTAAGCATCATTTCCTATGTGATTCTCTCTGCCTAGAATGTTTTCACCCCCACCCTTTACAAACTCCTGCTGTCGCCATGGAAAAATAAACCCTAGCTTATATCAACAGGGCACTTATTCTTTCCTCTGTGCAAGGAGCTACAGCTGTGAAAAAGTGATGAACATGACAATCACTTTCACAAAATAGATATTTATTTAGTTCATGTTTGTTGTTTGACTAATTGAAAAATAAATGAAGAATTAGATGCATAATGAGCCTCTTTTTTCCCATACCAATATTTAACATCTCTCAAGACCTAGAAAACACATAATTCACATGACTTCCTCTCTCAAAATTTGATTCATGATTTCTCTTTATCTGGCATGACTGTTATTGAATACATGCCTTTATTTTTCACCTCCTGATCCCAAACATGTAGTTCCATCATATGGGGTAATGTTGTAGTGTTTATTATATTCAAAGGATAATTTTCATTTTAAATTATTTAGTCACTAGTTAAAAAAAAAAGAAAATTAGTATCTGGAATCATAGGATTATACATATATATGTGTGTGTATATATATACATATATATATACACATACACACAGTTCTTATAAATTTATATAACACAAGCAATTTCAGACTCAATTTTTAAGTAAGTGTGTAATGAGAACAGTTCCCATGTAAGTCAGGACCTAGGGAGTTTATGTATTTATTAAAATTGTTCATGGGGTAACAAGCCCTTACTAAGTTATATGAGTAGCTGTGAAGAGAATTCATCAGAACATAATTGCTCTCCCTGCCCTTTTAAAAATATATATACAGACTTTACATGGGGTAGTTTACTTTCAGTTGTCTATTGTTTTGTTAATAATCCCCATTCTCAATAAAGACCTTTGGTTTTGGTGTTTTCCTTGTATTTGAGTAATTGCTTTGATGATCCTTTCAGCCCTTCTTTATTCAGAGTCATACATAAATACAAGAGGAATTATAGCCACATGGATGAGAGACACATTAATTTTCTAGTTGACTTTAGGAATTGTAAAATACAAAGAAATCTCAAAAATTATCTTCAGCCATGAATATGTCTTGAAGAGAGGAAAACTGAGGTTCCCATAATTTGAATGATTCATTTAAGATAACACCAGCAGGTAATGGCAAAGACTAGACCAAAACCAGATTCTGGCCTCAATTTTCATAGTGTCTCAAGTTGCTTCATGTTCTAATCTCTGGTGTGCTTTCTTAAGATGACGTCCTCTCAGAAGTCCCATTTCTCAAAGCTGCACCCTCATCTTTAGTAGAAATTGTCCTGGGAAAGTTTTCTTTCTGAAGTAACACTCAGGGTTGCCTTATTCCTAAGCATTAATAACTGCAGAGCTAGATCCCAGATGAGTGCTTGTGCAATAGTACAACCACCAATAGTGCAACCATCAAAAGTACAGTCAGCCGGTAGTATAATCTCATTTATTTAATAGGAGGGATGTAGTTGTGCCAGGGATGTTCCCACCAGGTCTGCTTTTAATTAAATGGTCTACGGGTTTTGTTCAAGCAAGTGAAGTTTCTTTGCTTTGGGCCTCCTATGAGTTAACATCAATTATCTGACTATTCGGTTTGAAGTTCCAGAGGAATATTTTTTCCCTATCAAGATCAATTGGGGTCAAAATTGTTAGTAAATCACTTGAAGTCATTTGCTATCTCTTGAAACCACTGGCATATAACTCTGGAGATCTTATTCATCTTCTTGGTCAGTGCAGTGGTATTGTTTTGGATCTGAGTATCAGATGTGTTTAATTGATAATTGAAGCATTAGAATAAGCAGGAACTGTGAACACTGGCTTTCAATAATTTATTTGGTCAGTCTCAAACATTTTGGAACTTACTAGTTTGGCAAATGCAGTTATTGTGCTAGGCTCTGGAAATAAAAAGAAGTATCCAGAATCTGTCCTTAAGAAATTTTTACATCAGGAAACATGTTCTATGATTTCATGTGGACTTTCTGTTCTCTCATCCATTTATTATCTTCAAACTACAAAGTCCTGACTACTTTCTTCTTATACATTTATATTTTTTAAATACCCATTACACTGATTTAGTTTTTCATCTTTACATGCTTGTTTTGCTATTAATAATTTTGCAAATCAACTTATGATTTAAAATATCTGTCTCCACAATCCCAGACCTAAATTCTACTGAATTTGGATTGCCAAGTATGGGACTAGGGAGGACTTATTTTTGAAAGGGATTCTCTGATTAATAGAATTATTTTGTATATTGATTTGGGTGTGGATTACAGGGCTATATGCATTCATGAACAGTCATTGAACTGCTGATCTAGATTTGCGCATTTTGTTGTTCAATTATACCTCAACCATTTTAGAAAAAAAAAAAGCTTCCTAGTTAATTATAATTATTACTATGAAAGCCAAAGTCTTTTAAACTTTTTTTTTCTTTTTTACTGAGAGATATTGTTGAGAATGCCTTACGAACTATAGAATCATCCCCCATTAGACCATTCAGGTATGATCTAAATCAAATCCCATAGAAGTGTATAGTGGAAGTGATGAAGATGAATAGATTCAAGAGATTAGATCTAGAGGATAGTGTGTCTGAAGAAACAGGGGCAGAGCTCTATAATACTGTACAGCGGGTAGTGACCAAAACCATCCCAAACAAAAAGAAATGCAAGAAGGCGAAGTGATTACCTGAGGAAGCTTTACGAATAAATGAGGAAAAAAGGGAAGTGAAAGGCAAGGAAGAAGGGAAAGTTATAGCCAATAAAATGCAGATTTCCAGAGAATAGCAAGGGGGGACAAGAAAGCCTTTTTAAGTGAACAATGCAAATAAATAGAGGAAAACAATAAAATGGGGAAGACTAGAATTATCTTCAAGAAAATCAGAGATATCAAGGAACATTTCATGCAAGGATGGGCATGATAAAGAACAGAAAAGGTAAGGAACTAACAGAAGCAGACAAGATTAAGAAGCAATAAGAATACCCAGAACTGTTCAGAAAAGGTCATAATGACCTGGATAACCACAATGATGTAGTCACTCACCTAGAGCCAGACTTCCTGGTTCTTAAGAAGAATTACTATGAACAGAGCTAGGGGAGGTGATGGAATTCTGGCTGAGCTATTTCACATCCTAAAAGATAATGCTGTCAAAGTGCCGCACTCAACGTTTCTGCAAATTTGGAAAACACGGCAGTGGCCACAAGACTGGAGAAGGTCAGTTTTCATTCCAATTCCTAACAAGGATAATGTCAGAAAATGTTCAAACTACCATATAATTTCATTCATTTCACATGCTATCAAGGTTATGCTCAAAATCCTGCAGGCTAGGCTTTACAAGTATTTGAACTGAGAACTTCAAAATGTACAATGTGGCTTTCAAAGAGGCAGAGAAACCAGAGATCAAATTGCCAACATTCTTTGGATTATGGAGAAAGCAAGGGAATTTCAGAAAAAAAACATCTACTTCTTCATTGTTTATGCTAAAGTCTTTGACTCTGTGGATCACAACAAACTGTGAAAAATTCTTAAAGAAATGTGAATACAAGACCACCTTTCCTGTCTCCTGAGAAACCTATATGCAGGTCAAGAAGCAACAATTCGAACTGAACATGGAATGATGGACTGGTTTCAAATTGCAAAAGGAGTATGACAAGACTGTATATTCTCACCCTGCTTATTTAACTTCTATGCACAGTACATCATGGAAAATTACAGACTGGTGTATCACAAACTGGAATCAAGTTTGCAGGGAGAAATATTAACAACTTCAGATATGCAGATGATACTACTGTAATGTCAGAAAGTGAAGAGGAACTAAAGAGTCTCTTGATGAGGTAGAAAGAAGAGAATGAAAAGGTTGGCTTGAAGCTCAACATTAAAAATCTGAGATTATAGCATACAGTCCCCTCACTTCATGCAAATATAAGGGGAAAATGTGGAAGCAGAGACAAATTTTTATTTCTTGATCTCCCAAATCATTGAAGATAATAACTGCAGCCACAAAATTAAAAGATGCTTGCTCCTTGGAAGGAAAGCAATGACAAACCTAGACAGCATATTAAACAGCAGAGATGTCAGTTTGCTGACAAAGATTCCTACAGTCAAATCTCTGGTTTCCCCAGTAGTCATGTATGGGTGTGAGAGTTGGGCCATAAAGAAAGCTGAGCACTGAAGAACTGATGCTTCTGATTCGTGGTACTAGGGAAGATTCTTGAGAGTCCCTTGAACTGAAGGAGATCAAACCAGTCAATCCTAAAGGAAATTAGTCCTGACCATTCATTGGAAGGACTGATGCTGTAGCTGTTGCTCCAATACTTTGGCCACCTGATGTGAAGAGCCAACTCATAGAAAAACACTCTGATGCTGGGAAAGGTTGAAGGTAAAAGGAGAAGGGAGCGGCAGAGAATGAGATGGTTAGATAACATCACCGACTCAACGGACATGAATTTGAACATGCTCGAGGAGACAGCAAAGGACAGAGGAGTCTAGCATACTGCAGACCACGGGGTTGCAAAGAGCTGGAGAAGATTTATCAACTGAACAATATTTGCTTTACTGTTGTATTTGTATAAATCTTCCCTAGAAGGAACAAACTAATAACTGTCTTCTCCTGTTTGCTAGAATGGGCAATAATTGTATAGATGAACAACTAGGGCAGAAGAAATGATATTTTCATATATACTTTTTAAAAATAGATACTTTTAAAATGCTTGAACAATTAACATGTATTTCTAACTCTAAAAGCAAAATTGAAATCATAAAAAAAGAAAGAAAAAAAATCCTTCCTGAGAAATTACTGCAAAATGTCTCCAGAAGAAAAATATTTTCAATTTTGAGTTGTAGGTGAATCAATTTACAGAGGCTTGAAATGTGGAATACAGGTGAGATTCAAAAAGGAAGATCAGTCAGAAAGGTGTAGCAGTTATTTAGGTGAAAGATGATGAGGGCCTGAACCAGAGGACCAAGAGCCACTTAGGAAGCAGAAACAGTATAACTCTGGCTGATTAAGCTGAGGTTAAATTGGAGGTGAAAGTGGGGACTGGGAAAGGAGGAGGGACTTGGGATAACTGAGGAGTGACGTTGGGGAATAGAGGGTGTGGTTGGAATATATTGAATCTGAGGTTCACTCAGGATAGCCAGGTGAAATGTTCAGGAAGCAGATGATGGAAAGGTGCCCAGCCAGCAACACTTTCAGGGCCTCTGCTTAAAGGTATCTTCTGGGTTATTGAGCAACCATAAGGTGCCAAGCGCTGTGCATAGAACTTGCATTGCAGCTTCTCTCAAATGACAACAGACATTGAAAGCCATTACCCTCAATTAAATATAAAAACACTCATTTGTCAGTTTTTTAAAGTAATCAGTCCTGTAGTTCATGGACAACCATATGCAATGTGATGTATCAAAATGACGCTAAAGCCTGATTCTTCTAATGATCATCAGACGGGTGTGTGAGTGAAGGTAATATTTGACATCAAGCGTCCATCTTAGTAGATGGCTGGTAAAGTATTCTAGAAAAAATTCTACTCATTATTATTTGGCATTGCCTTTAACTGGTCATCAAAGAAGAGCCATGATGGCCCCTCAGAGATCTAACTGCACAATGACATAGTAGCTGCACCACTTTTTTTTTTTAATAGCCTTATAAAAATATTTCAAATACCATGTACCTCACCCATTTAAGATGCATGGCTCACAGAGCTATACAACTATCAGTTATAATCTAGTTCCAAAACAATTTCATCACCCAAAAGAGAAATTCCATACCTATTAAATTGACTTCTTATTCCTCCTGTCCCTACTCCACTCCAGTAGCCACTGATATACCTTCTTTGCCTATTCTGGACCTTTCATATAGATCATACAAGCATGTGCTTTGCATGGGCTAAGTCACTTCAATTGTGACCAACTCTTTGTAATCCTATGGATTATAGCCCTCCAGCTCTTCTGTCCATGGGATGCTCCAGACTAGAATACTGGAGTGGGTCATACAAGCATACATTTTATATAAACGGAATCAGACATTGATTTTGTGATTGACTTCTTTCATTTAGCATAATGTTTTCAAGGTCAGTCTATATTTTTTCATGTATCAAAATTTCATTTTATTTTATTGGAAATAATATTCTGCAGTATGAGTATATCACATTTTATCTTCCTACTTATCATTTCATGTATATTATTTAGATGGTTTCTAATATTTGGCTATTATGAATAAAACTGCTGTGAACATCTGTGTGTAATTTTTTGTGTAGACATATTATAATTTGTTTTGGCTATATAAATAGGAATGAAATTCCTTGGTCATATGGTAATTCTACCTTTAATGTTTTGAGGGATTGCCAAATTGTGTTCTAAAATAGATGCACTGTTTTTCAATCTTATCAGCAATACATAAGAGTTGCAATATTTCTGAATTCTCACCAACACTTATTTTTGTCCATCTTTAACAATTATTGCTGCCCTTGTTATTGTGAAATTTTATCTTATTGTGGTTTTAAACTTTATTTTCCCAACTATTGATATTGAACATTTTTCATATGTTTATTGGACATTTTTATGTTTTCTTTGGAGAGATGACTATTTGGATCATAGGTCCATTTTAAGTTAAGTTTTTCTATTTTTATTATGGAATTGCAAGAGTTGCTTTTTTAAAAAATATATTCTTGATATAAGTCACATACAAATGCACTCATTTCACATACTAGTAAATTTATAATCAAAATCTTTCAAGCTAGGTTTTGGTAGTATGTGGACCAAGGACTTCCAGATGTACAAGTTGGCTTTATTAAAAGCAGAGGAACTTATTAACATTCACTGGACCATAGAGAAAGCAAAGGAATTCCAGAAAAATATCTGCTTCTGCTTCATTGACTATGCAAAATTCTTTGACTGTGTGGATCACAACATGCTGTGGAAAATTCTTAAAGAGATGGAAATATCAGACCACCTTACCAGATGCAACAGTTGGAACCTTACATGGAAAAACTGACTGATTCCCAATTGGAAAAGGAGTACAACAAAGTTGCATAATGTCACCTTGATTATAAAACTTATATGCACAGTATATCATGCAAAATGTAAGGCTGAGTAAATCACAAGCTGGAATCAAGATTGCTGGGAGAAGTATCAACAACCTCAGATACGCAGATGATACCACTCTAATGGCAGAAAGAGAAGAGGAACTAAAGAACCTCTTGATGAGGCTGAAAAAGGAGAGTAAAAAAGGTGGCTTGAAACATGGAAACTTCCATTACCATGTGTAAAATAGATAGCTAACAGGAATTTGCTATAAGGTTCAGGAAACAGGGGCTCTGTATCAACCTAGAGGAGTGGGATGGGGTGGGAGGTGGGAGGAAGGTTCAAAAGGGAGGGGATATATGTACACCTATGGCTGATTCATGTTGAGGTTTGACAGAAAAGAACAAAATTCTGTAAAGCAATTATTCTTTAATAAAAAAATAAATACATTTATTTAAAAAAATTACAAACAACAACAACAACAACAAAAAAAAAACATGTGATCCTGGCATCCCATCCCCTCGTTTCATGGCAAACTGAAGGAGAAACAGTGGAAGCAGTGACAGATTTTATTTTCTTGGCCTCCAAAATCACTGCAGTGACTGCAGCCATGAAATTAAAAGACACTTTCTCCTTGGAAGAAAAACTGTGACAATCCTAAACAGCATATTAAAAAGCAGAGACATCACTTTGCCAACAAAGGTTTGTTTACTCAAACCTATGGTTTTTCCAGTAGTCATGTATAGATATGAAATTTGGAGCATAAAGAAGGCTAAGCTCTGAAGAATGGATGCTTTTGAACTGTGGTGTTGGAGAAGACTCTTGAGAGTCCCTTGGACTGCAGGGAGATTAAATCAGTTAATCTTAAAGGAAATTAACCATCAATATTCACTGGAAGGACTGATGCTGAAGCTGAAGCTCCGATACTTTTGCTACCTGATGCAAATAGCTGATTCTTTGGCAAAGACCCTGATGCTTGGAACATTGAAGGCAAAGAAGAAGGGAGACGCAAAGGATGGAGTGGTTAGATAGCATCACTGACTCAATGAACATGAATCTGAGCAAACTCTGGGAGAGAGGGAAGGACAGGCGAGCCTGGCATGCTATAGTCCTGGCATGCTGGGGTCTCAAAAAGTTAGATACAAATTAGAGACTGAACAAAAGCAAAAATATATATTTTGCAAATGCATTCTACAATTCTGCAAGTTGTGTTATCATTATTGATGGTATTGTTTGTAGCAGAAAGTTTGTAATTTTGGTATAATTCAATTTATCTTTCTTTTCTATTGCTGCTTGTGATTTTGGTATTATATGAAAGAAGAAATTACTTAATTCATGAATATTTATCCCTATGCTTTCTTGTAATATCTTTATAGTTTTAGTTTTACATTTAGGTCTATGACTTGTGTATGTGTGTGTGTGTGTGTGTGTGTGTGTGTGTGTGTGTATGTGTGTTTGGTCTAAGAAAAGGATTCAATGTCTTTTGCATGCAGATGTCTACTTTATCCAGTACTATTTCCTGAAAAGAGGTATTCTTACTCCACTGAATTTTTTGGCCTCACTGCAAAAGCCAATTGGCTATTTTAGCTGCTTATTTAATGTGGAAAAAATCCTGGTTTAGCATATTTTCTTTAGCTTGTGAACTCTGAAAATTAAAAGTGTTAGTTTTGTCTGTCACTTTGCAACTCCATGAACTGTATCCTGCCAGGCTCTTCTATCTATGGAATTCTCCAGGTAAGAATACTCAAGTGGATACCCATTCCCTTCTCCAGGGGATCTTCCTTACACAGGGTAAGGACCTGTCTCTTATATTGCAGGCACATTCTTTTTCATCTGAGCCACCAGGGAAGTCCTAGGGTGGCTAACATGTATCATTAAAGTACTATCCTGCTTTATGTTCTTGTTTGTTATAATTTAAAAACAAATATGATTTTACTAGATATGGTAGGCAAAATAACAGACCCCTCCCCAAGATCTCAAGATCCCCACATTCTCATCCTCAGAACCTGTGAATATCTTGTCTTACATGAAAGAGAATTAAGATTGTAGATGCAATTAAGTTTTCTGGCCTTGATAAGGGGAGATTATCCTGGATTAAACAAATGGACTCAATCTAATCACTAGTCTTTAAAGTGGAAGATGAAGAGGCAGAAAAGAGAATCAGAGAAATACAATGTGAAAAGGACTCAAGTCACTATAGTGACATTGAAAATGGAGGAAGCAGGCCACAAGCCAAGTCATGCAGATGGCTCCAGAAGGAAAGGCAAGGAGTTGGGTTTCCCCCTAGAGTCTCCAGAATGAATCACAGGTCTCTTGACACTTTGATTTTCTTTTTTTTTTTTTCACTTATTTTTATTAGTTGGAGGCTAATTACTTTACAATATTGTAGTGGTCTTTTCCATACATTGACATGAATTAGCCATGGATTTACATGTGTTCCCCATTCTGATCCCCCTCCCGCCTCCCTCCCCATCCCATCCCTCTGGGTCTTCCCAGTGCACCAGCCCTGAGCACTTGTCTCATGCATCCAACCTGGGCTGGTGATATGTTTCACCCTAGATAATATACATGTTTCGATGACATTCTCTCAGATCATCCCACCCTCGCCTTCTCCCACAGAGTCCAAATACAAAACAGAAAAAGAGATACAGATGTACAGAACAGACTTTTGGACACTTTGATTTTAACCCAGTGAGACCTGTGCAGGAAGTCTCACAGAACTGGAAGATTATAAACATATGCTGTTTTAAGACATGAAGTTTGTGTTAACATGTCATCAAAAGAACAGAGAACTAATGCAGCGGGATTTTAGGCTAGCAGTGGTCTCATCTGTATAATTGGTTTTATGACCTGGAGCCCCTTTTTTTTTCCCTGGCTTAAAGACTGGTTAATTTCTGACCAGTTAGGGAACACAGTACTGCCCTCCCCATTTTACATATGCCTTTCCCTCACTACAGCCAAGGGAAAGTCTCAGGGTCTGAGGCCACATTCAGAAAGCTCAACTGCCTGCCTCACTGGGTAGACAACAACTCTGATATCCTCAGCTGCTAATATTCTGCCACTAAATCTACTTTAAAAAACATAAAAAGAAAAATAGCAGCACACTAAGGAAAATAAATGTTTAGATGAATTCATGTGCTTTCCACTAGAGAGGATAATAATAAATCTACTGGGTAGTACATATTGCCCTCCAAGTTTAAAGTCACCTCGTCATTCCCAGGGAGATCAGCTGAATTAATGGGCAAACATGTTAATAGAATAATGGAGCGTCCTTAACCATTTCTAGAGGAGGAAGGGGAGGGGTGTACTGGATGCTTATTTTATGGCAATTTATGTCAGTGTAAAAGTTATAAAGATTGCCAGAAAGTAAAGGAGCATGATGTAGAATCACTAGAGAAACTGTAAAATCAATATCTCTAGGGTTTTCAACACTGTACTTGGCAGGTCCTTTCACATCCATTGCCTGCATGATATTTTATGTATGTAACTGGCAATGGTGATGGTGGATGATGTTCAACTCATGGATTTGGCACCAAATCAATCATCAAAAGTGAAAATGCATATGTCTCTCTCTATTTTCTATCTGCTTTCTCAAAGGCTGTCTGAGATTAGATCCTAAACCCAAGAGAAAGTTATCCACGGCAAAGGCTGATATGAAGGATTCTAAAAGTGTCCAAATAGATAGAAAAGTGCAACTAAAATTATAGATTCTTTTTGGTTAAGAAATAGCAATTTATTCTAATGGTAGGAAAGAGGGGTTTTAAAGCTATTTTATTCCTATGATATTGGCACATATTTAAAAATTAACATATATTGGTAAACCTGTAGGAAAATGGAAACTCAAACGGTTATGGCAAGAATATACATTGTAAAACCATTTGTGAAGTGAAAATTGGTAATAGCTAATATCATTTTAGATGAGCAAAATCTGACCCACTGTGTAAATATCTATGGCTTCCCAGTAAACTCAGGATTGTCATTTTGATGCTGCAAATTTTTATTATTGCAACAACTTCCTTGTCATACAATCCCCTAACTCACCCAAAGGTTATATAAAGCTCCAGTTATCTGCATCAAAAGAATAATAATTGCAAGACCTGAAAGACTTCTGACTTACACAGTTACATCATATGGGAAACTGTTTCCTGGGAAACAGAAGTTCAAAGACAAAACTCAGAAATAGATACTTTGATCAGATTAGATTTAAATCAGTGTACCTATTTGCTTGTGTAAAGTGTGACCCTGGTGGTCAATTGAAGACAATGATGAATCTGTTTCCATTATAGCTTAAAGGTGTTTGGAATCAAATGTCTGTAGAAGGCAAGACATTGGACACCAAGTTGCTATTGGAATTAGAACAATTTATTGGAAATACGACTATATATGATCAAAAGGACTATGGAGCAGACTGCATCGGAAAGCTTGCAGAAAGTATGTGACAAATGTGGGGATTTAAATTACCAGGTCAAAGTTTAGTTTAAAAAGCAGAGAGATTTTTTCTTTGACTTGAAATGTTCCCTTGTTTCTCAAAACTTCAAGGTTAATGTTTCTAAACGTCACACTCAATGTTTGGGCTACTGATGGCTGAGATACAGCATATGTTGACGTCAAAGTTATACCATATCTCTTAAATCAAAGTATACCAATGGTAAACTATAGGATCCTGAGAATTAGAATTGGGATATTTGTAGAGAGTCCACTGAGTATGAATACTTAGAAACCCAAAATTCCACAGGGTTTCATGTTTTTCCAACAAAGAAGCTTTCTCCTGAGGAGTTTACCTCCCTTTCTTCTGAATATATTTATTATTCAGAGTTGAGGAAATGGCATTGCAATGATGTCTCAGTTCTTATCAAGATCTATCAGATCTTATGCTACCACATTGCTAACTTGACTTAATTCCTGGCAGAGCCCATTAAACATGCTTATGTCTCCCCAACAAACTCATAATCACCATTAGTGCTGAAAATTGGAATCTTTTCACCAGCTTCCTCATGGTAAATTCCCCAGCTCTTTCAATAGTTGAGTTCTTCATTCACTAAGCCCTGTTCAGTTCTTCACTATCCCATGGATTGCAGCATGACAGGCTTCCCTGTCCTTCACCATCTGCCAGAGTTTGCTCTAACTGATGTCCATTGAGTCAGTGATGCCATCCATTTCATCCTCTGCTGACCCCTTCTCCTCCTGCCTTCAATCTTTCCCAGCATCAGGGTCTTTTTCAATGAGTCAGTTTTTCACATCAGGTGGCCAAAGTATTGAAGACTCAGCTTCAGCCTCAGTCATTAGAATGGATATTCAGGACTGATTTCCTTTAGGGTTGCCTGGTTAAATCTTTAAGCCAAGGGACTCTCAAGAGTCTTCTCCAACACAACAGTTCAAAAGCATCAATTCTTCGGCATTCAGCTTTCTTTATGGTCCAAATCTCAAATCCATACATGACTACTGGGAAAACCATAGCTTTGACTAGATGTACCTTTGTTGGCAGAGTAACGTCTCTTCTTTTTAATATGCTTTCTAGGTTGGATGTAGCTTTTCTTCCAAGGAGAATGTGTCTTTTAATTTCATGGCTGCAGTCACCATGCATGGAATTGTTCTAGTGATTTTGGAGCCCAAGAAAATAGTCTGTCTCTCTTTCTATTGTTTCCCCATCTACTTGCCATGAAGTGATGGGACCGGATGCCATGATCTTGATTTTTTGAATACTGAGTTTTAAACCAAATTTTTCACTCTTCTCTTTCACTTTCATCAAGAGGCTATTTAGTCCTTCTTCACTTCCTGCCATAAGGGTAGTGTCATCTGCATATCTGGGGTAATTGATATTTCTCTTTGTAAGTTTGATTCCAGCTTGTGCTTCATCTAGTCTGGCGTTTAGCATGATGTACTCTGCCTATAAGTTAAGTAAGCAGAGTGACAATACGCAGCCTTGATGTTCTCCTTTCCCAATTTTGAATCAATCTGTTGCTCCATGTCCAGTTCTAACTGTTGCTTCTTGTACTGCACACAGATTTCTCAGGAGGCAGGTAAGGGTGTCTGGTATTCCCATCTCTTATGAAGAATATTCCACATTTTGTTGAGGCCTACACAGTCAAAGACTTTATCATAGTCAATGAAGCAGAAGTAGATGTTCTTCTGGAATCTACTTGACTTTTCTATGATCCTATGGATGTTGGCAATCCAATCTCTGATTCCTCTAGCTTTTCTAAATCCAGCTTGAACATCTAGAAGACTTCAGGTCATGTACTGTTGAAGCCTAGCTTGGAGAATTTTGACCATTACTTCACTAGCATATGAAAGGAGTGCAATTGTGTGATAATTTAGCATTCTTTGGCATTGTCTTCTTTGGAAGTGGAATGAAATTTTCACTGTTAAACTCTACAAAACAGTTAATGAAAAATTAACAGCAATATTTCTCAAATTTTTCTAAAAGATAAATAAGAAGGAAACTCTTCTGAATTCATTTTATGAAACCAGCATTAACCTGATACCAAAATCAGACAAGGTACCACAGGAAAAGATCACCATAAGCTAGTCTCCCTAATGAATATAAATGCAAAATTCTCAATAAAATATTAACCAACAAGATTCAACACAACTTAACTAGGATCATATACAATAATCAAGTGTGATTTATCCCAGGAAGTGAAGAATGTTTCAAAAACCCCAACCCAGTCAGTGTGAGGTACCACCACAGCAAAATGAAAGGTGAAAATTGTATAACACATCCCAATAGATGCAGAAAAATCATTTGACATTTTCAATTTCCATTTACAATAAAAATCTCAATAAAGTAGTTATAGTTGATATATACTTCAACATAGTAAGGGCCATATATGAAAAGCCCAGAGTTAACATTATACTTGGTGGAACAAAGCTAAGAACTTTTCCTCTAAAATTAGGAACAATGTACCCACTCTCAGTACTTTTATTCAACACGGTATTGGGAGTCCTAGCCAGAGAATTAGGTAAAAAAATTAAATAAGGCACTCAAACTGGAAAGGAAAAAGTAAAACTGTCACTGCTTTTAGATGACAATACTACATAGAAATCCTACAGAATCTCTGCAAACCTGTTAAGACTAATAAACAAATTCAACAAAGTTATAGGATATAAAATCAATACAAAAAATTCTTTTGCATTTTGTACATTAATAATGAACTAACAGAAAAAGAAATTTTTAAAAATCAATTTGCAATTGATTCAAAACATATAAAATACCTAGGAATAAACTTAATCGAGAAAATTAAATATCTGTATGTTGTAAACTGTAATACTCTAATGAAAGAAGTTGAAGACAAAGATAAATATAAGGATATTCTCTGCTTATGAATTAGAAGAATTAATATTGTTAAAATGGCCAGAATACCCAACACAAGCTACTGAAATCCTTATCAAAATTCCAGTGACATTTTTCACAGAAGTAGAACAAATAATGTGAAAATTTGTATGGAATAACAAAAGATCTAAATAGTTAAAGCAATCTTGAGAAAGAAGAGTGTACTGGAGGCATCATACTTCCTTATTTCAAACTAAATTACAAAACTGTAGTAGTTAAAACAATATGATGTCGGAATTAAAAACAGACAATGAAATAGAAAGTTCAAAAATAAACTCAGATGAAAAAAAAAATGGAGGTAGAAAGTATGTTGTATTTCATGATAAAAATGTTAAAATCAAGAAAAGGAAAAGAATAACCATATTTTAAAATGTAGTATTTCTCTTTTGGCATTTTACATGGGGTAGATTATTTAAGCTGAAGTAAATCATAAATACTACTATGGCCCAATCATGTATTTGCAAATGTAGAGTGACAGAATCAGATAAGTTCCAGCTGCAATACTTTCTTTGAACAAAGTTGATATCATAGTTTTCTATCCTACAGTCATGACCCTCATAAGAATGTTGGCTTCATTCCACTCAGTTCCTTTATCTATATTCCATCAAAGCTTATTTCTATTCTCATTTGGAACACTCTAACTCCCTTGTTAGCAGTAAAATATTGTGTCTGGCTTCATGGGACAGAAACGCAATTACTGTGACTTACCAAACAGAAGTTGTATATTACATCTTCAGCTGGAACCCTGGAAGTGGACAGGTTAAGGCTAGTATAGTCTCTTAAATAGATCAATAAAGCAGCTACTTCCAGTTCCTTCTTTGCCATGTGAACAATATAGCTATTATCTAAGTAGTCTCCTCCTAATCATAAATTAGCTGTTTCACCTCTGGTATCATATAGGCATTTTGTGCAAAATAAGAAAGCCATACAAAATATAATTTATACTATGGAAGACAAACTCTTCCAACAGATTTTCCACTTGCATCTCATTGGTTACATGCCACAAGTTCTTCATTCTCATCATCAGAAGTAAGGAAGACTAGAAAATATAGTTTATTTTCCTGGGAAAAATGGCAGTTATTAAAGCATTAATGATGGCAATGTTGAAAATGGCAAAGTTTGCATTCTGCTTTGAAGGAAAGGAAGGGTAAGAATTAAGCTGATACTCAAGAGTATTTGTTGTATTTTAGCCTCTCTTTATCTGAACTTTGTGAAACTTTGAAGTTCAACTTTGGTATATAACCTCAAAGATATAGGCATCCAAATGTATTGCTGCCTTCATTAATTCCCTCTTGATAACTCCTGGGACAATAATTATTTGTTTAGCTTGTATTTTGTGATTGAATTGATTATGCAAGGCATTATTACTGAGTTTATTTTCTCTCGATTATTAGACTGTTACCTTCCAGAAATTAGGTAGCACAGCTTTTTTTTTTTTACGTTTTTTTTTTTATTAGTTGGAGGCTAATTACTTCACAACATTTCAGTGGGTTTTGTCATACATTGACATGAATCAGCCATAGATTTAAGTGGATAGTTCTAGGCACATGGAAGTTAAATACATTAGTTTATATTATCTAATGGATGTTCAAAGAAGAATAAATATCTGAGGAAATGTTCTAATGATAAAAAACAAAGATTACTGAATAAGTTAGATTTGTAGAATTTGGGATTAAGTAGTATTTTCAGGTTGTTTACATCATTAAAATATGTTGCCTTAAGCACTTCACTTTGACGTATTCTTATGACGTCCAGGGGGACTAGAATTATAAACATGAGTAACAACAATGGAAATATAATATGATAGCCATTTAATCTCATGTGCCTAGTCATGGATATATGAACTGGAGAGTACATTGTGTCCAATGTACAAAGCTAAAAATTAGAAGAATTCAAAACATGTGTTTATCAAAGGTACACTGAAACAAGAAAATAGTGTGTCAAGGATGGAAAAACATGCTAATAGAAGTTCAGAGAACACATTCATTCTCTGCAAAAAAAGTGTTGATAATTAGTAGAATGCAAAAATAATATAAACTCATCCCCAATCCTTTAGCAACTTGCACTGTGTTCTTGGCCTTCACCTGGAAGATTGGGGAATAAGATTTAGTAATATATTCCCTCTTCTCCCCAATCCTTTCGGAAAAACTGAGGCTACACCTGAGTTCACAAAGAAAGTAAGACCCCTGAGGAAGTTGCTCCTGGTACAAAACAACCTGCTCTTTTTGACAAATTTTAAAGAATTATTCACATGATTACAGATTGGAAACCTATTACCATTGCTCCATTTTTGCCCCTCATCTTTCTCTTACTTTAATTATATTTTTGGTTTTGTTTATTTAAATGTGACTAAAAAGGAAATATGGAGTAGGAAATGACAACCCAGTCCAGTATTGTTGCCTGGAGAATTCCATGGACAGAGGAGCCTGGTGGGCTACAGTCCATGGAGCTGCAAAGAGCTGGACATGACTGAACAACTTAGCACAACACAAGGAAGTAAGGCGGAGATTGACCTCTCTGTTCTGAACTCTCACTTTGCGTCACAGATAAGACTAAATGTGTAGGTGTGAGGTACCATCGGTCTTGGCAGGAGAAGTGGGAAGGGAGGGAAGAGGACTGATACCAGGAAATCACTGATTTTCTGATCATGATGCTATTCAAAGAAGACTTGGTTTATGAAAAGTTCATGAATGGATGCTTGTTAATCTTATAGCTGTGTTGGGTACCTAAATGACTGTGCTTCATTCAAAGCAATGGGTTTCAAACCTTGTTGTTGTTATTATTATAGAAAACTTTATTTTTTTCTTTTTTTGAATGAAATTAGGCATTGCAACTCCATAAGCTGGAAATGTAGATCTCCTCTGAGTGAGAGAAGGAAACACAGTATCCTCCAGCTGTGCCCTCTTTGTCAATCTCCTTCACTCTGGCAGACAATGCATGAAGTTACTGTACAAACTGATTTGCCCAGATGCCTGGAGAAGTTACAAGCAGTGATCTATTTCACTCTCAAAAGTGAACCAGTTGGAACAATATGTTATATGGCCATCCTACTGATGAGATATCTTAGAGAAATCTTGGAGCATAAGGACCTCTCTAAAAAAATCATTGAGCAAAGACACTTATTTGAAATATTTGTGATTTAGCTGACATGTATAAAAATATGACTTTAGACTTATTTATTTTAGTAGTTTGCAAACTTATTACAGGAAGAGCTGATAAGCAAAGTTATAGCATTATATGGTTTTTACTGATTGATTTATATATGTTAACGTTAGTGATTTGGGCTTTCTGATGATTGAAATATTAGAGAGGGAGTCAATATATTTTAGTAACAATAGAGGTTCTTCTGATAATTATCTCCATGAAATGGAGTTCTTTGTATACATGGACCTCAGTTTCCTTTGCTGCAAAATGAAGGAGTGATACATGAAACTCCCTCTGTCTCTAATTTTCTTTTATTCTACAAGACTATGTATATCTTTGCTTTGGAAATTCAGTCTGTTCCATTTGTCGTCACAATGATAATCAGTTCCTGCCTTTTAAGGTAGATTTCAGGTACAGTTTGTAGCATTTCACAACTCTACTTATAGTAAGTTATTACCACAGATAAAGAACAAGAGATAGTTAAGAGAAAAACAGTCCCCTGTGAAGTCTTCTCCAATATTAATTAACTTGAATGTTGGATACTGCAAATGAGATTCATTGGAGAACAGAGTTGTTTCTGCCAGACACTTATTTCACTTGGCTGGACTCTGAAAAACCAAGTACTATTGAATATAGTTAAAATTTCCCTAAATGTTTCTGAAATGTGCAGGTGGTATGCTCTGATGAAAGTAGATTACTTTGGAAAATACTGCTCTAAATAACCACTTTTCTCCGGCAATGGCATATGTAGGCACATTAGAAGAACAAATATGAGAAGGACTTTGCATAAATCTTCTCTAGCTACCAGTATGAAGGCTCATTACCTTTGCAACTATAGTTCTTCTTTCCAGGAAGTGCCAGTTCGTAGGATTCAAAGCTGGTGGTAGATCCCCAAGCACATTCCTTTAGTCATTAAATAAACTCTAAATATGTACATGAAATGAAGACCCTGCAAATCCAATTCCCAAGGTAAGGAAAGAATTGAATCCCCAAATCTCTAAAGCCTATCAAATAGCCAATGTCTGAATGCCATTTTGTAAGTTTGATCTAAAAGTAGAAAAGACCACCTGAAGAAATAACTTTTAAGGATGCCATTCAAACTATGTGATGAGCTATGAGGGAATATTTTGAGCTAATAGTGCTCTTTACAACCCAATGCATGTAATAGAAACTATTTTTGTTGCTGGTTGAGAATATCTACTTACTTCTGGAATCATTAGAAAAGGACATATGATAAAACCTTATGAAAATTATGATTTATCATTATAGGTTCATTGCAATAACTATGTACTTTCAACTGAAGAATGTCAGGGTTTGCATAGTCTGTATAGTTATTCAGATTTTCAGTTTCAGGAGATAAAAATGAGAACAATCTTAGAGGAAGAAATAGGTAAAATAATCCCTTTAAAATATTTTTCTATTATATTTTTATTTGTGCTCTTGTTTATTATTTTTATGATAGCCACCCACTTCAAGCATAGCACTGGTTTACGTGTATTAGATTTGCAAGAGGAACTGCTGACAGAGACTTTCCACCAGTCAGAATAGGCTATATTATACCGAAGTAACTAAAATCCCCACATTGTGAAGAGTGTTACCAATACATGTTTGCTCTTTCTTATCTACAAGTCTCTTATGGATTAACTGGGTCTTGCCTTATAATCCTTCACTCTGGTGTCCCATCTATTAAGCTTCCAACCACTTCTAAGACAGACAAGGGAGAGAGAGTTTGGGAGCTTTTGAAATTGTCGATTAAGTGCCCTTGCTCAGAAATAACAAATATCACAGTTGCTCAAAGCTCATTGACTAAGAACATGGCCTTACCAAATTCAAAGAATACAGGAAATATAATTTAAACATTTGATCAAATGACAGAAAGCAGGAAACACTTGATAAACAGTATTAATAATAACAAAAGTTTACCCTTCTATTCACAAAACAGCAGATCACACTGTCTCCTCAAAATATATTTATTCTTTCCCTAAGAGAGACCACCCAAAGGTCTCATTTTTTTTTTTTTTCCAAAGGTCTCATTTACAGATCTATGGAATGTGACATTAATAGTACATCAGCGTGTTACATGTGGGGAGCCTTTAATTAGGTCTACCTGAAGCCCTTCTTGATTAGTAAATCTCTGTGTTTGGAAGACTAGTTAATTGCTTCTACTGTCTCACAACCTTTAGTGAAAGAGGGAGAAGGTAATCACAGAAACAATCCCCAAATACACAAAACTGTCTCTAGTCTGCAACAATTCTCAGATTCTCTTGGCAGCTGTCTCATGGGCCCTACTCTGCAGGTGGGAAATGTTTGTTGATTAAAACCTGAGTCAATGTCCAGAGAAGAGCAGTCAGACCACTGTTCTCCACAGACATCAGCTGCACACAGGAGGCTTTCCCTCCTCCTTCATTCATTCACAAAATTTGAAGTGACGCTAAGAAATTCTACATTACTCAGAGATTGAGAGCCAAGAGTTGCTTTCAATCTTAAACACTTGAGGTTTTCAGATTAGGATGTGGGTTCTTCCGGAAGCATAACTCTGAAAAATATAGTTCTTTTCTCGTCTATTTAATTGCAGTAAACTTAAGGTGACAACAGCCACACCCATAGACTTTGTTTATTCCTAAACATATTTTAAGATACTTTCCCCTGCATTCTCAGCTATATCCCTGCCTTTCTTATAATTAATTATGGGTTCCTGTGATTATGTCAGCTTTCCATGGGAAAGATTCCCATTCTATCTCTTTTTTCTTAAGTATGTTTCACAGCAAGTACTTAGTGGACAAGTAATTGCTCCAGTATAAGAAGGACATCTTAATGACCGGGACAACCTTAAGGGTGTGGTCACTCATCTAGAGCCAGACATCCTGGAATGTGAAGTCAAGTGGGTCTTAGGGAGCAAAACTATGGACAAAGCTGGTGGGGGTAATGGAATTCCAGGTGAGCTATTTGAAATCCCGAAAGATAATGCTGTCAGAGTGCTACACTCAATACGCCAGCAAATTTGGAAAAGGAATATGTATACATTATGAAAATCTTGGAAATATGAAAAGAATATAATGAAGAAAAATATAGCTTACCATATTTTGGTGCAGGTGAGCTATTTAAAATCCTGAAAGGTAATGCTATTAACGTGCTGCTTTCAATATGTCAGCAAATTTGGAAAATTCAGAAGTGGACACAGGATTGGAAAAGGCCAGTTTTCATCCCAAACTCAAAGAAGAGCAATGCCAAAGAATTGTAGAAGCTATACAATTGTACAATTGTTACAATTGAATCAAGCTATAGTACAGTTGTGCTCATTCCACACGCTGGCAAGGTTATGCTCAAAATCCTTCAAGTTGAGCTTCAGCAGTATGTGAACAGAGAACTTTAGATTTGCAAGCTGGGTTTCAAAGAGGCAGAGGAACCAAAGATAAAAATGCCAACATCCATAGCATTATAGAGAAAGCCAGGAAATTCCAGAAAAATATCTACCTCTGCTTCATAGACTATGTTAAAGCCTTTGACTGTGTGTGTCACAACAAACTGTGGAAAATTCTTAAAGAGATGGGAATGCTAGATCAACTTACCTGTCTCCTGAGAAACCTATATGTGAAGTAAAGAAGCAACAGTTAGAACCAGACATGGAAAAATTGACTGGTTCAACATTAGGAATGTAGTACAACAAATTTTGTCTTATATTTGCTCTATATTTTCTCCCTATTTATTTAACTTCTTTGCAGAATACATCATGTGAAAAGCCAAGCTGGATCAACCACAAGCTGGAATTAAGGTTGCCAGCAAAAATATCAACAACCTTAGATATGCAGATGATACCATTCTAATGGCAGGAATCAAAGAAGAACTAAAGAGCCTCTTGATGAGGATGAAAGAGGAGAGTGAAGATGCTGACTATGAAACTCAACATTTAAGAAATGAAGATCATGGTATTCAGTCCCATCAGTTCACGGCAAATAGAAGGGGAAAAAGTGGAAGCAGACTTTATTTTCTTGGGCTCCAAAATCACTACAGATGGTGAATGCCTCCATGAAATTAAAAGGCACTTACTCCTTGGAAGGAAAGCTATGGCAAAACCTAGACAGCATATTAAAAAGCAGAGACATAACTTTGCGGACAAAGATCCATCTAGTCAGCTATGATTTTTCCAATAGTTATGTACAGATGTCAGAATTGGACCATTGGCTCATTGGAAAAGACTCTGATGCTGGGAAAGAATGAAAGCAAAAGCATAAGAGGGAGGCAGAGGATGAGTGATTAGGTATAATCATTGACTCAATGGACATTGTTTTGAGTGAACTCTGGGAGATAGTGGAAGATAGGGGAAGCTGATGTGCTGCAGTCCATGGGGTCTCAAAGAGTCGGACATGACTTCACAATTGAACAACAGTAAGAAGGACATCTGCTCACAATTCATGAACAGAACTTGTCCCATGCTCTGTCTGACCACAATGAGGACAGAAAATACAATGTCTCTATGTGTACCGAAAAGCACAGAGCCAGACGTTAAATGGACAGATTCCTTCCTTAGCTACAAGATTATCCACTGGGACATAGTTCAGTTCAGTCACTCAGTCATGTCTGACTCTTTGTGACCCCATGGACTGCAGCATTTCAGGCTTCCCTGTCTATCACCAACTCCCGAAGCTTACTCAAACTCATGTTTATCAGGCTGATGATGCCATATGGGCATATGGGCAATGGGATGCCATATGGGCAATGAGACATAAATCACAGATTATCACTAGGGCAGTATGAAGGCCACTCCAGCCTAGTGAACAACATTGAGGAAACTACCCCTGACATCACTCTTCCATATTTGATGATTTTGGGTAAATCAAGTCACTGTTCAAACATTTCTCTTTTTTAAACAAGAGATGACTTATTTGTCCTAGAGGATAACTGAGAAATGCATTGATTTTAATAGTCTCTGCCTCTAGCAATGCAGATATAACTGAATGATTCAGGAAGACCTCTAAGGGTGAAGGTCTCTTGATTTTTTTCTTACTTTCTTTCTTTTTTTTTTTTAATCTGTTGAGGTAAAGTGGCATTTTCTCGTTCTGAGTCCCTTTCTGTCTGGGGATTCGTTTATCATTCATTTCATCCTTGGCTTTTTTTTTTTTTTCTTTGAGTTTTTATAGATACAAAACAGCCATGTTCTGGGTCCCTGGAAGGGACTTCCATTCTCCAGAGGAGAAAATGCTTTTGTTAATAGGGCAGGCCTGAACCCCAGTGGCCCCAGTGTACAGATATTAAGAGGAGCATGTCTGCCAATGTACTTAGGCAGAACAATAAAGCATCTTTACAGCCCAGACTCACCAGAGCCACTATTGATTCACTGGCGTGTGCTCTCTCCATAGTAAAAGGCTGCCAGGATTTACTCGCTCAGCTTTTCCCTTTCCTAGGCCGTCATTATTCAGTGTAAAACTCCTTTAACCTGGTAGAGTTGTTGCTCTTGCTAATACTGTGTTAGCAAATTATTGATCCCAATGATGAGAACAGGAATCGTTTCTCCTGTAGCTGGATGTGCAATTGGATCTACATTCTGCACTGGTAATTTTCTCTATAAATCTTCCAGGGGGACTAGACAAATGGACCATTAAAAAGGGGTAGGGGCAGGCGGGAACTGCCTGCGGTTGATGGTACATTGGAGCTAAATCCAAACTTTATTGGTGTTTTCAGCTTCTATTTGAAAACTTATAAACATCGCTCTTTGGCACTTTATGGTTTTGTTTTGTTTTTTGGTAGTTTTATTTGGCTTGTTTTAAACTTTCTCTGATGGCCAAGGAGGAATCTTAGCTTGTGAATTTCTTCTTTTGAAATTGAAATCAGGACAATCAAAATTTTAGAGAGGGGCTTCCCTAGTGTCTCAGCTGATAAAGAATCCGTCTGCAATGTGGGAGACCTGAGTTTGATCCCTGGATTGGGGAGATCCCCTGGAGAAGGGACCAGCTACCCACTCCAGTATTCTGGCCTGGAGAATTCCATGGACTGTATAGTCCATGGGGTCACAAAGAGTTGGACATGACTAAATGACTTTCACTTCACTTCACTTGATAAAGAAAAGACAAGGGCACACACCTCTTCACAAAAAGGAAAAGAATAGAATGTGGGTATTGAGCGTTATTAAATCCCAGCCCATGCTGGACTTTGTGGTTGGAATTTAGTGATAGCAAATATTCATTTAATGCTTGTTCCTCTGCCTTTCACCTCTGCATTTTCATTTCAGATAACTACTGGGTGGTTATTAATCCAATTGCATCCACCTACAATCCACAGAGCATCATCTGTGGTTAACCATGAAGCTTTAAGTACAATATTTTTTCTGTTGCTGGGTTGGGAAAAGAGTGAAGAGAAATTTTAAAGGAAAAATGAATTTGAAAAAAAAAAAATTACCCCAATTTACAGCAACTGATTTTCATCCCTGGTATATACTCTGAAATTGTCTAACCCTTTGTGACCCCGTAGACTGTAGTCCATCAGAATCCTTTGTCCGTGGAATTCTCTAGGCAAGAATACTGGAGTGGGTTGCTGTTTCCTTCTCCAGGGGATCTTCCTGACTCAGGGATCGAACCTGAGGCTTCCACATTGCAAGCAGATTCTTTACCATCTGAACCATCAACTCTAGAAGTGAAAGTAGAATCTTTTATCCATCAGGGTGCAGTCAAAAGCTGAGCTCTGGTTGTGTCACGTTATAATTGGACAGAGCTTTCAGAGAGCACTGTCCTGGAGCTGGAGAGACAACCACTCTGGACAGGAAATATTAGAAGAAGAAGGTTGAAATGTCAGTCTTACACAGGCACATTGCTTGTTATTTTCCCTCTGAAATGTACTAAAGGAGAGAATATCCTCAATACTAATTTGTTTTATTTGTTTTATATTGATTGGCTGAAATGAATATGTTTTTTAGTGCAAGAAAGTGAATTTATATCTTCAAGGTCCCACTGAATTCCACATCAGGAAGAAGTGTACCATGAACTGTTGATATTATACTTCTCATTAGGTAAAGAAAATAATTGACAGGAAATCTTCATTTTACACTATATAGCATATGACAGATATGCAGGGTGTTTTATGTAAGGGATCTTGTATCGTGGACTGTAAATTAAAAAAAAAAAAAGATTATTCTTCTGAAGTAAAATGTAAGTGCTCCTTTATTAGGTAATATCACACAAAACTTGATATCTAACTTTTAGCACACATTAGAGTTACAGGATAAATATCTGTTTCCTATTGACATGATAAACACTTGGAATCAAAAATCCTGATTTCTCATTTTTGTATTCTATTACAGTAGCAATTACTTTTGCTCAGTACTTCATTTTGATTGAGATGGAACTTCTCATTTATACTTATTATTATTATAATTCTGGTCCTACACAATACTCAATTCACATAATGGATATGACAAGATATGAGTTTCTCTTTTTTACTCTAGGGATTGAACTGAAAACTGGAACTAAGAAGAAAAAAGTGGGAAGCCTGAAGGAAAATAAGGGGAAGTTGAGAAGGAATCAGCCTATATTCCCCCTATTTATGATATCATAATGTCATTTATTATTTGCACTACTTATTTATTAATAAGTTAGATTTACAGAGTCCCTCCTGTGGGCCAAATACTATAGTAGATACTGAAGATGTAAACAAAATAGAAAATTGAGTTCAATTTTCCACCCTAAGGAAATAATGATATTTTTAAATTTGATCTAGGCCCATAAAAATGAATACTTTATCTGAATCTTGGTGGAAAAGTTGTAAAGCCATTATTTAGAATATAATATATATATCTATTAAATATAGAGCAGAGAATATATACATATATGTAAGTCAATTATATATTCAGTTTAGTTCAGTCACTCAGTCTTGTCTGATTCTTTGCAACCCCATGGACTGCAGTATGCCAGGCTTCCCTTCCATCACCAACACCCAGAGCTTGCTCAGACTCATGTCCATTGAGTCAGTGATGCCATTCAACCATTTTGTCCTCTGTCATCCCCTTCTCCTCCTATGTTCAATCTTTCCCAGCATCAGGGACTTTTCTAATTAGTCAGTTCTTTGCATCAGATGTGGCTCAACTGCTAAAGAATCCGCCTGCAAAGCGAGAGACCTGGGTTCAATCCCTGGGTTGGGAAGATCCCCTGGAAAACGGAAAGGCTTCCCACTCCAGTATTCTAGCCTGGAGAATTCCATGGATTGTATAGTCCATGGGGTGGCAAAGAGTCGGACATGACTGAGCAACTTTCACTTTCATAGCAGATGGCCAAAACATTGGAGCTTTTGCTTCAGCATCAGCCCTTCCAATGAATATTCAGGACTTGACTGCTTTGATCTCCTTGCAGTCCAAGGGACTGTCAAGAGTCTTCTCTAACACCACAGCTCAAAAGCATCATTCTTCGGCATTCAGCTTTCTCTGTGATCCAATTCTCACATCCATACACGACTACTGAAAAAAAAACCATAACTATGACTACACAGACCTTTGTCAACAAAGTAATGCCCCTGCTTTTAATGCCCCTACACTTTCTAAGATTTCATATTTAAATATTCTAATTAATGGGATAAATTCTTTTCCTATATTTTTAACAAAATAAAATTTTTACTTTTTTGAATTGACACACTTTTTATTTTTTGAAAATGCTAAAATTTAAAAAATCTTAAAGTAGTTTTCCATAGATGTCAGTAATATCAGAAAAAGTGGTTTGGATGTGATATGTTTGCTTCTGAGGAGACCATTAATGTAGAAAATCAAAGTAACATATTTTATGAATAATAAATAGCAATCATGGGGCACAAAATTCGATCATAAAAATAAAGTCATGGTGCAAATACTGTAATTGAAATTCTTATGATCTATTTATGTGTATTCATGAAAAGCAATGCATACTCTTGCCCTATCCAACTCATCCTTTAAAGTCAAGGCAGTAAATACATGAATTGTGGGACTTAACTGTAGTTTAGTAAAACATGTTTGATTAATTTTTAGTGAGCTTTCCAAAATAAAATAAGAAAGAAACCATCCCATTTGTTATATTAGAGAGCGAAAAGGGATATTGATGATATTTGACTGCATCCAACTGATCAAGTGACACTCTAACCAATGAAGAAATGGGTTCTTCGTGTGAAATGAATTTCCTTCTTGAAAATGAGGGGTATTCAAACATTTCAGAATTTGAAGAAGTCCAGTCTCTATACTACTAGCAAAAAAAAAAAAAAAAAGTGGTGAAGAATATCAGCAACAGTTAACTGCAAAATAAATAAATAAATAAATAAAGGTCTTTATGGAGATGACAAGGCAGAGCCCAACATTTAAAAAAACTAGAAGCTGCACTGGAAACAAATCCACAGGAAATGTTATTTTAAAAGCTACTATTAGCTTCAAGTAGATGGCACAGTCATGTTTTAGGAAGGCAATACTATATTTGGATTATTTTTGTTTTTTAGGCAATGTTAATATCCATTATATTATAGTAATAAATTATGCACCATGCTCTTCAATGGTTTTATTTTTTATTCTGTTGTTTATTTTGAATATTTCTATGTAGTTATTAGTAGACAATATTACAACTCAGTTTCATAATTTATAATTGCAAGACTGCATTCTGAACATTTATCAGACAAATAAAAGCAAGAGCAGAGGAAAGAGTTAATATTCAACTTTAATGTACTTGTTTTGATTTTCCAGATAAATTTCAAAGCTTCTAAAAAAGGAATGCGTATACTTAGTTCCTCTTCTTTAATGTCTCAAGTATTCAGATATCATTAAATATATATATATACACATACATATATATATATATGTATATATATATATATATATCTCCTGAAAAGTGAAGGTTGTTCAGTCATGTCTGACTCTTTGTGACCCCATGGTCTATACAGTCCATGGAATTCTCCAGGCCAGAACACTGGAGTGGATATCCTTTCCCTTCTCCAATCTTCCCAACCCAGGGATCGAACCCAGGTCTCCCACATTGCAGGCGGATTCTTTACCAGCTGAGCCCCAAGGGAAGCCCACATATATATTCCACACTCTACCAAGTGCTGGGAATGATGGGTAGTGTAGGAAAAGAGTTGAAAAATATGACACCTTTCCTCAGAGACTTTGCAAAAATATAAATTGGAAGAAAAGACACACACCAGTATATACAATTAAAAAAAAAAAAGTAAGATAGAATGTAAAAACAAAAGCTAATTGTTTGTCAGAGGTTATAGATATTTTGTGACTTTCAGGATAGTTGAAATTACTCTATAAAATATTCAAGTAAGGCAATAGAGGTTGAGGAAACATTCTTTGAAAGTCAGTTTAGAGTTCCCACTAATTCTTTAGTGTGGACGTTTAAGTAGAAACTTAGAGGGAAAACTGAGGTAAATTCCTTCAGGTTTTATTCTATTTCTTTTGGGATTAATAGAAAATGAGACATTCACGTGTTTCTTTTCATCATTCAAATGACGCTTCATTTGATTTGTTCCTTGTACTCCTGGTCCAAGATCGGGTTATCCTTAGAAATTCATATATTACACTTCATCATTGGTAGCTGCCAAGGTCTTAAGTTGGCTTTCACAAGAAACAGAATTTAAGGTGGCAAAGTTTGAATCCACAAACTTTGTTGGAGGCAACTACATAGGGACTTCTCTTCCATGAAAGTGAGGGAGGTAGGATTAGGCAGAGAGAGAAACTGAACTGTGATGACCTTGCAACAAGGGCCTCAGTTCAGCCGATTGAAACCTGTTGATGGTGGACTCTTCAGAAGAGTCCCATCTTGGGTAAAGAAGTCCAGGACTTTGAATCTTACATTCACTATTCAGTGGATGAGGGATGTCCCACAGAAGGAATGTAAAGCTGAAGGAAGCTTGTTTTGATGGTGGGTTTTGGAGAGAATCTAAATTTGAGTGATCAATTGCTAAAAGTTCTAGTAATTGGAGAAATAAGTGCAGCAGTGCTGTAGGGGAGATCTGAGTAAAGTGTGGATAAAATACATTAAAGACATTTGCCAGTTTGAGTCATTTATAGAGGGGATTTTCTAGATCATAACACCTCAAGAGAGGAAAGACCTAACTGTCTTGCTCCTCATCATCCTTCCAGAGCTGAGAGCTTTAACTGGCACATAATATATGCTCACTAAATATTTACTGAAATAAATAGCTAAATTAGTTAGTAAATAATTACCCACTATTTAGTATTTTAGGCAGCTGGTTTTCAAGATGCAAATGAAGATTTCCATAAAACTGAGTTTGCAACAAAATAAAGAATTGGATTTTTACATAATAACTAATATATTATATGAGGCTTTCCTGGTGGCTCAGATAGTAAAGTCCACCTGCAATGCAGGAGACCCGGGTTCAATTTCTGGGTAGGGAGGATCTTCTGGAAAAAAGAAAGGCTACCTCACTCCAGTATATAATCATTAATCAAATTCCTTTGTTGAATATCTAATATAGGCCCTCCACTGAATAAATTAAGAAGGTGTAAGAAAAGATCCAAGCTTTTCCAGTGGCTCAGTGGTAAAGAATCTGCCTGCAAAGCAGGAGCCTCAGGAGACCTGGGTTCAATCCTTGGATCAGGAAGATCCCTGGAGGAGAGCATGGCAACCTACTCTAATATTCATGCCTGGAGAATCCCATGGACAGAGTGTGGCATGCTACAGTGCATAGAGTCTCAAAGAGTCAGACATGGCTGAAGCAACTTAGCACACGCACACACACACAAGAAAAGATCAGGCAGCAAACGCTAAGAGGAAACTGAAATGCTTCATACAACAAATCAAGCAAACAAAAAAAGCAGCAACAGTAAAAAACAGAGATGTCTCTTTTCACTTATTGAAAAAAAAAGTGTGATGTATATTTCAATACTTTTTTTTCCCTATATATTAAGATGTTTGCAACAGTTTAATTTTCATCACGTGTAAATGTCAAATAATAGTAAATGGATGTAATCATGAAAAATACAAAGAAAACTCAACACACATCCGTGCTTTAATTTGAAAACAAGATAAGCAACCTTTTAAATGGCGATTTAATGTGGGTTAGCACATACACTGAGATATTAATGTCCTTAACCTAAATTAGGAGTTGAGAAGAAAATACATTGTAATTTAAATGGAGGGTGCCAATTTTTATGCAAAATATAAAAATTTCCAGAGTTGTATCATGGCATGTACCTTTACCTACAAGAAAAAGAACCAAAGAGAAATGCAACCCTGAATGGAGACAATAGACCTGTGAAAATGGCCAGCTAGCAATTCCAACTACTAGCTCAAACAAGAAGATAAATGGAGGTTGTAGCTTTTACCATTAAGGAACCAGTTAGAGTTCCATTTTGTGCCAGAACAGTTCTGCCAAAAAGAACTTTCAGTTCCAGCTTGCTCTGCAGCCCTCCCCACAGAAGCAGTTTTGGCATTTCTACTTGCACACTGACAATGAAAGCTACGTTCCAACGACCTTGTCTTTGAGATGGTAGTGACACATTGCAGAAGAATGAGAAAGTTACACTGGGATCTGTGATGCTATTATAACCCATTGGGAGCCAATCCAATCTGGGTGAAATATTCCCCACCCTGTGTTCTCAGAGTGATGCATACAGCTAATTGTAAATATCTCATATTGAACTGCCACCTGCTTCTCTCACTTACATCATTCACAGTTAATTTATATTCAGGTGGCACACACATCATTTTCTCTTAATTTCTGCGTAACAGTTCATTTTCTTTGGTTAGAATCAGCATTTCTCTCTGAGCATTTTGTAAAAGTACAGCTTTCCCACACATAACCTATACAAAAGCCCTCAAATCCGTGGCAGATCTATGAAAAGGAACACATACGATAACAGAGAAGGAAAACTTGCCAACGAAGAAAGATACTTAAAAAAAAAAACAAAAAAACTAGATTCTGTATTTGAACACAAAGATGTCCCTTTAAAACAGAAATGCCACCAGTTCATTATGTATTCTTTCAGCATCTTAGTTGTGAAGGGGGGCTGATGAGGGAACACAGCCTAAAATTCTTCAGAGCTGTCCTGGTTGGTTTATCTGCTGTGATTTACTGTTGTGATTGTTGAGTAGCTGACCACTGATTTTAACACTAGGGTACAGAGGAGACAGATTGACATGGGTTTCATTAAAATTCAAGAAACTCAACTCCACAGAGAGCATGACTAACTTCCTCATACATGACAGGAATCCCCACAGATGGTACTTCACCCTTGCTAAAGGAATTAAGTCTACCAAAAGAATCCCTGTCTATAAGCAGCCAATTCCCCAAATCTACAGGCTCATCTGCACAGATATTCTTTATACTGTCATTCTTAAGTACCTTAGGGTAGCTCTGAAAGACAGGGGGCCGAGTGGGAGCAGCCGCTGCTGCCTTCTCTACCCCTCAAGCACGCTGGTGGCATGGGGATGATGGGATTATAAAGTAAACATAATAAAACATAGGACCAGGGCATCCGCTGGACACAGTCTATTTGCTGACTCTTTTTTGCCTGGGAAGAGCTCAAGATGAAATTCTTATTACAATTATGCAGAATCCCTGCACCAAATTGGCAGTTATTAAACTATTAGGCAAATGCACAAATGAGTATTGTATTTGGTTCCTAGTCCAATTAACTTCCTTTCTTCTTTTTTCTCTCTCTCTCTCTCTCTCCTTGCTCTATGTCATTATGCGCTTAAGTTCCACATTTCATCTTCAAATATTTAAGTTGTCAAGGAAAAAATAAACTATCCATCGCACATTCATTATATTGTGTCAAATAGGACATGAAGAAGACAGCTTTCTATTTTTCCTGTCCCCTGCTCTTGTCAATCAAAAGCACAGTAATTAAATGGGGATGAGGGTGCTTTCAAATTAAAACAAAAGAGGAGGCATTTAATAGAAGGATGAGAAAAGTAATTAAAATAAATAAATAAAGGCTCTGGCTGTGTCTATTGTCCTCAGATGAGCTGTCCTAAGCCAAGCTATGCTTCCACCAGCTCCCCCCACAACTCACTCTCTATTCAAGTTTCTACTGAGAAAATGAGGCAGGCCGTATGCATTATATATAGTGTCTAGTAGATGCTGGGAGTTCAGAGTAATATTAAAAATGTGAATATGTTAATGATATGCACTACATTTTTCTTATTTTCCTGATTGAACATGACCAGGATAAGCCGAAAGACATTTAGCACCATACACTCACCATTTCACAGTTATCCTGCAGGTTTTCTTGGGTTAGGAATATCTCCCACTTCTACATAAGGTAAAATACAATTCCTCATGCTACCAGCTGCATTTGAATCACCTCTCGTTCATTGTCAATCAGGTTGTAAATGCAAATAGACAAAGAGATTCATCAATTTTCTGCCAAGTTTTGAATTTTTATCTTGATGTTCCCAAGCCAATGAATCTTGTATTGGCAGGCTTGTCTCGTGAAGTTCTTATGGAACATTATTTCTAGGTTTGGGGATTTCAGGAAAAGAGGAAATATAAAATTCTATTTTAAAGAAAGTGGTTGCAAGGCTTATTCACTTATGGAACCCTGGTTTAGAGGGTTATGTTAGAGTCTCTACTATTTAATTGTGTTCATTGGTGTGTATATATATTCACAGTAATATACATCAAATTTTTTCTTTGTTCAAACTTCAACATTACATTTCATTTTTTCCATATATTTTATATAATTTCATGTACACATGAAGATGTTTATTAAAATATGTAATTTTTAATAAAGCAGTTTGTATCCTAAAGGTTTGAAGTAAATTACGTATATTAACTCAAATACTTTACAGACTCCCAGAACCCAGAAATGCTGCTACTGTCTTTTCTCTTTAGAAAAAAGTATATATATATATAAACAAATTGTTATATCTTATTGTCATTTATTTTAGGATGTTGCATCACATGACAAGCCCTGACAAAAGGAAAACTTACATTTTAAAATAACATTCGTTTAATGAAAGTCTTTCTTATATAAGTACTAAAACGCTTATGAGAATTACGTAACAGAAATCTTGCCCACATTTTTGCCTAAGCATTTTCAGTTCACATAAGAATCAATGCAAAAATGGGTTCTGCTATAGGAAAATACAGCATAATCTCTAAGCAATAGTGCATATAGGACCCTATTATATAGAACAGTCAGCCAAACCTAAGTCTATTGCTAGAGAACTTTTCATTCCTGTGACACTATAATAAGGCCAATTAAGAGTTTGGGGATGGGACCCAATTTTGAATTGGCTTTCTGTGCTCCAGTTATGGTACTTTCATGCCTATTTATCTGGGTAGTTATTTCTCCTGACAACCGTAAAATGAGCTTTTTACATAATTTTATGAGAACCATGCTATAACAAAGAATTAGTTACTCCAAGATTCCAAGTGGATATTTTGCAGGTTTATTACAAGGCTTTGTGTTGGAATTCTGGCTAGCCAGAGTCTCTAGAAGAAATGGTATATATATAGATAAATTTGCAGACCTGTCTATATTGAATTCAATATTAACTTCAAATTTCTCTCACTCCTAAAAACAGACCAATTTTGAAGTCAGCAAAAATTATGGTGAAATGTTGGCTCTTTTCATATGAATCCCTATAATTTCCAGGAAGTAAAAATGGGGGTAAGTGATCATATAAAGACACCTGTGACTACAGAGGTTATCCCCTTAGCTCAGGGTATATTTAGAAACAACAAGAACTTGAACTTGAGAGTTTCTTGGTTCTGCCTTACAGAGCAAAAAGAAAGAACCATCTTGAGTTTTGAATTGAACTTCACCCTTGCAGTATTAAGTATACCTCTAAAGATAGAAGGGCAGAGTTGCCCATACTGAAGTAAATATGTCAGGTATCTGCTGCAAATTTTCATCACTGCAAAATCCAGAATCATTTTTCAAAGAAGAGAAGGGTATGACTGGATACAAGTCACAATCAAGGGACTGAGTGAAGCATTTAGAGTGTGACCTGAAAAACCCTGGTATTCTGCTTAAAGGAAAAATTTCACTGTCTCAATGCACCATAGAGACATTCATTCTAAGCTGAGCACAAAAATACTGAACAAAGAGGTTAAAAAAATTACAGCAGATTTTCATTGTTCATGGAACTTAAGTCCCATAAAGTTACTACAAACACTAAATTAGCAAATACTGAACCACATGTGGTTAGGGTCCTGGATGCCTCTAGTTACAACATTTTCATCAATAAATCAAAACATAAGTTTATTTTGTGTACATATGTACAGATAATGATCTAATACATATTATAAATTTATTAATGTTGAATTCAAAAACCTCACTAAAACCCATGCCTAAATGAAGTTTATCTGACACATGGGTTTTCTTTGTAAGGCAGGCACATTCCAGGCTATCACACTTCAAACTCTAGGCAGCATTCAGTTCTTCCTTTGGTTACTGTTTTAAATAGAAGTCACCAACAAGAAGTGCAATTTGTAAAAAAAAAAAAAAAAAAAGTGGCACTAAATTCATGTGCATGAAAAGGACACTTGTTTAAAGCATGAGAGCTGAAATAAGAAAGCAAAGCCTTGCATGTTCACCCCCAACTAGGGTAATGACCTACATATTTTGCTGCTCTGTACACGCACAGAAATGACCATAAACCTGTGGCAGGTACTGGTTTGGGGGTTACAAACAACTTTCAGTGAGTAAGTGAATTCATGAATAAGAGAATCCTCAAATACAGAATCCATGAGTAATCAGAACTGACTATACACCAACCTTGGCCTCAACCCAACCTCTATCTAGATCACAACTTAACCTTGTACTTTATACAACCAGCTCATCTCATAATTAGCAAATGTGATAAACAAAAATATTCTCTCACACAGTCTCTGTCTTAGTGATGCAGTTCCTGATAGTCTCACATCTCATTTCCATTTCTTGGTGTCTACATCTCCTGAAATAAACAACACTTTTCTGACTTTCATCAGACATCACCGCAGCATATCTTTTCATTAGCAGCTTCATCATTGTCCCATCAGCCATGAGGGAAGATAAATAAACCAGAGTCTGGGGCCTCCAGCAAACTATCTTCTCCCTTAGAACTAGGTCCTGTAGAAAGTGTTAGTGAATTGAGGTAAAGGAAATGTAGGAGCGCTGGCTTTTGTGGCTGCGCAGGCTTAGGGTATAGCTCTTATTCAATGAAACCAGGCCAAGCTATCAGCCATGGATTTTGGGACCACAAGGAATTCAGGGGCTGGTTAGACCCTAGTTTCATGCTCCACTTTGTAGCATGATTTCATTCAAATATGGAGAATGGAAATAGACCCAATTTGGGGAAGCTGAGGAAGACTAACGTAGGAAAAAAGAGGAAGATTCTAATTTTCAGGACTTCATTGTTATATCTCAAACTTAAAATTAAGTGAATAAGATTAATGAGGGATTTCTTATAGTCTCATATTTCCTATGGATACTTCTTCAATCTTAACTCATCCATGAAATCAAATGCATATTGGAGAAATTTTATGATCTTATGCCATTAGACCATTGTGGGAAATTTCCAGATTCACAAAAGACCCCAAAGAAGGAATTATATGATCTATTTTCTACTCCAGGTCCTTTATAGGAGTGCTTTGTGGATGATCACTCATTATATATTGTGTGAGAACCCCAGTTCTTCTAATGTTTAATGTCCTCTGCAAAGGAAATTACGTACTTTATGATCAGTCTTCCTTCCCAACCCCCAAATATAGCTTGCTCAGGTGCCTTTCAGGTGTTCACAAGGAACTAACTTTCCAGAAGGCTTATACCATCTAGAGTAGTTAAGCAACTGTTATATATTCCAAAGCAAGAAGGATCTATCTCAATTTTCTGGTATGATAAAGTACATAGGTTCTATTTAATAACATTGGAGCAAACAAAGAATTATCAAGGTTCCTAACATAGGTTAACATTGAGGACATTGTTACCGATTGAAGATAATACATTATGCCAGAAGAATTCATAGGGAGTTACAAGGTGAACATAAATCACATATTTAGACAGGAAAAGCTTCAAATACTTAAAGGATTGTTAATTTATTGGAACAATCTTCAGACCAGTAAGCATTATTTGAACATTTCTTATAAGGCTATTTGTTCCCATAACATAATGCCCACAACTTTAGAATAAAGATCAAATCTCTTATACCTTGATCACACAGCCATTATATCCTCAAAACTTCATGACAAAACAAAACAATGGCTTTTGCATTTCCTTCTCTCCTCCTTTCTAATCACTTGTTTTGAAAATTAGAGCAAGTGTCAAGAAGAAAATACTCAGTAATTATTTTAAAAAAGTAGTTGGCCACCTCTGACCACTTACTAAATAATGATAAAATTGATTTGCTTTAATAACCTGTTTTTAAAAAAACGGTGGAGTCAATCATTTCCCATAGAATGTCTTGTTTGTTTGTAGATGAGAGAAATGTCCTTGGGATATACGATGAAATGATGAAATCACAGAAATGTACAGAATCCTTCCCTTTGGAAGATTTTGAAGAAGGGAGGTAGTAACAAAAGTGGAGAAAAAGAAATGGAAAGTTACTGTTTGTGGGTCCATTAGGTTTGAAGTATGAATGAGTAGATGCAACAATAGACAGTCTTGGATTAAATGTTGGTATATTTCAGGGCATTCCTTCACATGTATAGAAGTACCACAGACAAAATAATCTCACTGTAAACAATTTTTCCCCATATGAATCTTCATATAAAGTAGATACACATAATATCCAGTTAAGCTCAGTTCAGTAAGTTCAGGGGCTCAGTTATGTCCAACAGTTTGTGACCCCATGGACTGTAGCACACCAGGTTTCCCTGTCCATCACCAACTCCTGGAGCTTGCACAGTCTCATGTCCATAGAGTCAGTGATCTCATCCAACCCTCTCATCCTCTGTCATCTCCTTATCCTCTTGTGTTCAGTCTTTCCCAGCATCACTGTCTTTTTCAGTGAATCAGTTCTTTGCGTCAGGTGGCCAAAGGATTAGAGCTTCAGCATCAGTCTTTCCAAAGAATATTCAGAACTAATTTCCTTTAAGATTGACTGGTTAGATCTCCTTGCAGTTCAAAGGACTCTCAAGAGTCTTTTTCAACACCACAGTTCAAAAGCATCAATTCTTTGGGGCTCAGCTTTCTTTATGGTCCACCTTTCACATCCATACATGACTACTGGAAAAATCATAACTTTGACTAGATGGACCTTTGTCAGCAAAGTAATGTCTCTGCTTTTTAATACACTGTCTAGGTTTGTCATAGCTTTTCTTATAAGTAGCAAGTGTCTTTTAATTTCATGGTTGAAATCACCATCTTCAGTGATTTTGGAGCCCAAGAAAATAAAGTCTGCCACTGTTTCCATTGCTTCCCCATCTATTTGCCATGAAGTGATGGGACCAGATGCCATGACCTTAGTTTCTTGAATGTTGAACTTTAAGCCAAATTTTTCATTCTCCTCTTTCAATCTCAAGAGGCTGGCTCTTCAGTTCCAATTCAGTTTCTGCCATAAGGATGGTGTCATCTGCATATCTGAGGTTACTGATATTCCTCCCGGCAATCTTGATTCCAGCTTGCGCTTCATCCAGTCCAGCATTTTGCATGAGGTACTCTGCATATAAGTTAAATAAGCAGAGTGACCATAAACAGCCTTGACGTACTCCTTCCCCAATTTGGAACCAGTCCATTGTTCTACATCTGGTACTAACTGTTGCTTCTTGTCCTGCACACAGATTTCTCAGTAGGCAGGTAAAGCGGGCTGGTGTTCCCATCTCTTTAAGAATTTTCTACAGTTTGCTGTGATCTACACAGTCAAACCCACTCCAGTGTTCTTGCCTGGAGAATCCCAGGGACGGGGGAGCCTGGTGGGCTGCCGTCTATGGGGTCACGCAGAGTCGGACACGACTGAAGCGACTTAGCAGCAGCAGCAGCACACAGTCAAAGGCTTTAGTGAATCTTCATATAAATGAGATACAAGTAATATCCAATTAAGCTAGGTATTAGTTAAAGAGTACATCAATTGGCAGATGGAAGACTGACTTTTCTTGTAACAAAGTCTGAGTGTGCTTTATTTGAGATTCTCTATTCGTTTTCCTCTTGATTGTTACTGTATTCCTAACCACCGGGTTCCCTTCTCCACTGACTGGTTACTTTGTATACTTAAAGCACTTGTTGATGCCTTCTAAGTTGCTTTGAAGTGAAGTGAAGTGAAGTGAAGTGAAGCTGCTCAGTCCTGTCTGACTCTTTGTGACCCCATGGACTGTAGGTTACAAGGCTCCTCTGTCCACCGAATTTTCCAGGCAAGAGTACTGGAGTGGGTTGCCATTTCCTTCTCCAGGGGATCTTCCCAATCCAGGGATTGAACCCAGCTCTCCCACATTGCAGGCAGATACTTTACTTCCTGTCCAACTCTTTGGGACCCTATGGACTGCAGCACACCAGGCTCCTCTGTCCATGGGATTCTCCAGGCAAGAATACTGGAGTGAGTTGCCATGCCCTCCTCCAGGTGATCTTTCCCATCCAGGGATCAAACCCTTGTCTCCTGCATTGCAGGCCAATTCTTTACCATCTGAGCCACCAGTGAAAGTGAAAGTTGATCAGTCGTGTCTGACTCTGTGACCATACTGCGACTATACAGTCCATGGAATTCTCCAGGCCAGAATACCGGAGTGGGTAGCCTTTCCCTTCTCCAGGGGATCTTCCCGACCCGGGAATCAAACTGGGGTCTCCTGCACTGCAGGCAGGTTCTTTACCAACTGAGTTATCAGAGAAGACCCTGAGCCACCTTGGTATCCATATTGTAGCATCCGTACTTAAAAATCATGGATTAACACTATTAAGCAGGTAGATGTGCTAAATTGCTTCAGTCATGTCCAATTCAGCAACCCTATGAACTGTAGCCTGCCAACCTCCTCTGTGCATGGGACTCTCCAGACCAGAAAACTGGAGTGGGTTGCCATTTCCTCCTCCAAGCAATCTTCCCGACCCAGGGATCAAATCCCCTGTCTTATGTCTCCTGCTGTGGCAGGTGGTTTCTCTAACACTAGCACCACCTGGGAAGTCTAATCAATTAATCTTTACAAAATTATGTAATAAAGTAAGAATACATTTTCCTCTCTGGTATCCACCATTGCCATATGCTAAGAATTTTTTTAAAAAGTTTTTGGGCAAATCCTAATCAGATGGTTTATAAAGATCAAAATAATGACATTGTTTAAATAATATCCAGAGTGATAATTTCTGATGAGTAAGATACATTCTTGCAAAGGAAAAGTAGAAAAATAAAACTTCACAGTACTCAATTTTTAAGACCAAAGTTTAATTAAGAAAGAGAAAGTACATCATGTGGAGAAACCTAAGAACAAAAGAGTTCTTAAACTTCAAAATTACTTTTTGGGTTTCTTTTTGGGTTGCTTTACAATTCTTGCTGTTTTATTTTCAATAGTGTTTGGCATTGGGGCATATTATAGTATTTTGGATGAATGAGTTTTGCAAAGTGCCAGGCAATAAAACATCTGTTATAGAACATGTGCTATAGCTTTGGGGTATGGACTAAAATCAGTCAGTATTATTTTGAAGTAATTGAATGGCCAAAAAATAAGCACAACCTATGTTATTATCATTATTATTATTATTATTTTAAAGGAACATCTTAATCCAAATAATTTACTTTTTCTTGTGAACTACATCTTTTATGAATACATTATTTTTTATTTGCCAATGATTATTGAAAATGACTGCAGGTGCTAAATTGGACTTGGTAGCTTAGTGAAATAAAAATATTTTAATATATAATCAATATTCTCAAGAATTTATAAATTATATGGTTAGAAAAGTTTTCTGCCTTTTTCATATAAAGTAAATGAATTCTTTAAAAAGTGTTCAAAAGACCCTAAGATCCAAGGATATTTAAAATAGGAATAAGCATAGCATAGAAAGCAGTAGAATAATGTAGCAAATATTTTAAAGGTAGAAACTAACATATAAGCATAAAGCAGAACAAAAAAAATAAAAAATATTAGTCAGGCTAGGCAATGTTATGCAAGGATCTATATATCTATACCTTTTTATATATCTCTCTATTATCTCTCTCAATGTCTTTCAATTATAAAAATTCACTTCTTATTCTGCCCGTGTTCACTTAGGGACTAAGCAGTTCTTAAAGGCAGATGTCTTTCCTGTGATGGGTCCATATTTTAGGCTGTTTCAATCTTGTGGAATATCCATGTTAACATATATTTCCAGATTAAGAGAAAAAACATAGACAATGGTACACTGCCTCTGATATGCTTTTATCCAGAAATGACACATGTAACTTATGCTTATGTTCACTGCCAAACCAAGTTATATAGCCATTACTAAAGACAAGGAAACATACTCCAGGAAGAAGAAGAGACTTAGAATTTTGTAAATCACTAGTTACAGTAGTGTAGTGAATGGAGATTCGATTCTTAAAGAGTTTGCAAATACATTCATTTACTCTAGGACCCAGAGAAAAAGCAACAGTTTGAAAAATGTCCAGACCAATGTTAAAGAGACACATTTTCAAATCTTAAAGCATCTGCCAAAGAAGTAGGAGCCTGTAGGCCCTCTCTCAAGGGACCTGAGCACCAGTTCCTCACTCTCTTCCTAATCTGCTAGTGTCAGGGGGTGTGACCCATCCGCTTACCAATCCTGTGGCCCCACGGAAACTGGCCAGGCACATGCAACCCACACAGGGAATGGTCCTTGAGAACCTGACTTTGATGACTAGGTACATACTTGCATCCTCTAAAAGCTGCTGCCTGAGGGTCCACCTTCTAATCAGACTGAAACTGGTGCTGATTGAGATATCTCCCTTTGGAAAACTCACAGGCCTTGACACACCATCAACAACTGGGACCTATCAAGAATAAAACAGGCTACTCAGACAATCAAAAAGATTCAAGTGGCAACACTGAAGCATTAGAGGGTTAAACAATAAAGTTCATTTCCTATGCAAGGACACTCCTTGATGACTTAGATAACTGTTTTGTCTGACACATAGAAACACAATCAAATAAAATGAAGAGAAAGAGGAATATGTTCACAAAAAGAACAAGACAAAAACCTAGAGAAAAATCCTCAATAAAATGGAGATAAATGATATACCTGATAAAAAGATCAAAGTAATTGGTCAGAAAGATCCCAGCAAACCTTGGAGATGAATGAACACAGTGAGAACTTCAACAAAGAGATAGACAGTATAAGAAAGTATCAAGCAGAAGTTAGAATGTGGAAGACTACATTAACTGAAAAGGAAAAAAAGTAAATAAAGAAAGAATAGAGAGGTTTACAGCCAGACTAGATGAAGCAGTAGAAAAATAACAATTATCTGGAAGACAGGGCAGTGAAACTTATCTAAAAACTCATGCCCCCCCAAAAAAAAATACACACAGCAAAATATAAATAAATAAAAAATGAAGATAGCTTAAGGGATCTATAGGATAGCATCAGGAAAAGTAATATTCACATTATAGAAGTCCCAGAAGGAGAAAAGAGAGAAAAAATAAAAACAAAACAGAAAACTTATATAAAGAAATTATAGTTGAACACTTCTTTAACTTGTGGAAGGAAACAGAAATCCAGATTCAAGAAGCCCAGAGAGTTCCAAACAAGTAAATGTAAAGACATCCACATAAAACATAACTGCAATGATAACAGTTAAAGAAAAAATATTTTAAAAACAGCAAGAGAAAAACAAATTACTATGTACAAGAGGACCCCTATATTTGTGGAAGAAACTGTAGGCCAGAAAGACCGGCATGATGTAGTCAGAGTGCAGAAAGAAAAAAAAAATTTAAAAATAAAGAAAATGTCAACCAAAAATACTCTACAAGGCGAAGCTATTATTGAGAATTGAAAGGGAGAGAAAGAGCTTTCCAGACAAACAAAAATGGAAAGAATTAATCAGCACTACACTGACCTAAATGTAAAGGGACATTTTAAGCTGAAAAGAAAGGGCATTAATTAGTATCAAGAAAATATATGAATGCAAATATCTTACTGCAACCAAAAAATTTGAAAAAGGAGTAGGGAGATTGAATTATCAATTGAAAACTCAATATAGGAAAGTCTGGGACTGGTGGGTATTACTGGTTTATTTTATCAATGACTCAAAGAAATTTTAACACTTATCCTTCTCAAACTCTTCCAAAAAGCTGAAGAGGAAGAAATGCTCCCAAACTCATATTTCAAGGACAGCAAAACCAGTAAAGAAAGAAATAAAGAGGCTAATATATCTGATTAACATATGCAACATTCTAAAAAAAAATATTAGCCAACTGAATTCAACAATACATTAAAAATATTATGCAGTATGACAAAATGGGATTTATTCCAGGGATGATTCAACATACACAAATCAATCAACATTTATCCACTAAAGCAATAAAATGAATGATATGAATCACATAGTCATCTCAATATATGCAGAAAAGAATTTAACAGGATTCATTATCTATTCATGATAAAAATTCTTAAGAAAGTGGATATAGAAAGTACAACATAACAAAAAACATATATGATAAGCCCATATTTAACATTATACTCAATGGTGAAAGGCTGAAACTTCTAAAATGAGGAACAGGACAAGAGCTCCCACTCTCATAAGTTTTATTCAGCACAGTATTAGAAGACCTCACAGAGCAAATAGGTGAAAAAGAAATAAAAGTCATACAAATTGGAAAGAGAGAGGTAAACTTGCCGCAGTTTGTGGATGACATGATTCTATACGTGCATGTGTGCTAAGTCCCTGCAGTCGTGTCAAACTCTCTGCAGCCTATGTACAGCAACCTACCAGGCGCCACTGTCCGTGCGATTCTCCAGGCACAAGTACTGGAGTAGTTTGCCACGCCCTCCTTCAGGGCTTCTTCCAAACCCAGGGATCAAACCTGTCTCTTACAGCTTCTACGTTGACAAGTGAGTTCTTCACCATTTGTGCCTCCTAGAAAACCCCAATTTTATATATTATATAGAAAACACAAAAGATTCTGCCCCAAAACATTTACAACTAATAAACTAATTTAGTAAAGTTGCAAGGTACAACATCAATATACAAAAATGTGCTGTTTCAAAACAGTAACATTGAACTAACAGAAAAAGAAATTAAAAGACCAGTCTCATTTGCAATTACATGAAAATTAATAAAACAGAAATAAAATTAACCAAGGGATTGGAAGATTTCTACATAGAAAACTGGAAAATATCAATGAAAGAAACTGAAGAAGACATAAAGAAACAACAACAATGAATTCATACCAATGGATTAGAAGAATGAACATTGTTAAAAGGTCCATTTTACACAAAACAATACACAGATTCAATGCAATTCTCATCAAATTCCAGTGGCATTTTTCTGATAAATAGAACCAACAATCACAAAATTGGGATGGGAACACAAAAGATCCTAATAGCCAAAGCAATCACGACATGTAAGAACAAAGCTGGAGACATCATGCTCCCTTATTTCAAACTATATTATGAAGCTACAGTAATCAAAACAGTATGGTGTCAGCATGAAAATGGACACATAACTCAAAGGAATAGAATAGAAAGCCAAGAAATAACTGAAACATATATGTTCAAGTAATATATGACAAATGAGGCTAGGATATACACTGGGAAAAAGGCAGTATCTTCAGTAAGTAGTATGAGGGAAACTTGAGAGTCACAGCAGAATAGACTTCTGTCTTACACCATACATAAAAATTAACTCAAAATGAGTTTTTAAAAAATGAAAGTAAGATGATAAGCAGCAAATCTCCAAAAAAAATCCATGCAGGAATTTCCTTGACTTTGATCTTTGTAACATTTTCTCGGATCTGACTCCAAAGGCAATGTGAGCAAAAAGAAAAATGAACATACAACTCTATATCAAATTAAAATGTTCTGAAAAGCAAAGGTAACCATCAATGAAATGAAAAAGCAAAATACTGAATGGGAAAAAAAAAATTGCAAATCAGTAAAAAATGGCAGAGTATCTGAATAGATATTTTTCCAAAGATGACATACAGATGGCCAACAAGAACAAGAAAATATGTATGATATTACTAATCATAAAGGATATACAATCAAAACCACAGTGAGATGTCATCTCACACCTGTCAGATGATAAGAAATTATCAAAAGGACAAAAAATAACAAAGATTGGTAAAAAATGTGAAGAGAAGCATACACTTGTGCATTGTTAGTGGGATGACTGCACTGCTGTTGGAGCAGCCACTACATAAAACAATTTGGAGGGTCTTCGAAAAGTTAAACATATGACTGCTGTATGATCCATTGATCCTACTTCATAGTATTTATCTGAAGAAAATGAAAACACTGGTTCAAAAATATAAATGCACCCCAATATTCATAGCAGCTTATTTATTAATACAATATTGAAGATATGGAAACAGGCTTAGTGTCCATTCATGGATCAAAGGATATATATATATCTGTCTTATAGTCAGTTTCATACATACACACAAACAACAGATCATTAGCTATAATAATGAATTCTTGCCATTTGTGACAGCATGAATGGACTTGATGAAATTATTCTAAATAAAATAAGTCAAACCAAAACAAAACAAAACAAACAAAAAAAATCCCAAATGCTGTGTGATTTCACTTGTAAATGAGGTTGCTCAGTCGTGTCCGACTCTTTGCGACCCCATGGACTGTAGCCTACCAGGCTCCTCTGTCAATGGAATTTTCCAGGCAAGGATACTGGAGTGGGTTGCCATTTCCTTCTCCAGGAGATCTTCCCAACCCAGGGATTGAACACCAGTCTCCTGTATTGTAGGAAGATGCTTTACCGTCTTAGCCATATGTGGAATCTAAAACAAAAACAAAACAAACAAAGAAATGAAATAAAATAAAATTCATAGCTACAGAGTACAGATTGGCAGTTGCCAAAGGAGACAGGAGTTGGAGGTAGGTAAAACAGGTGGGAAGGTTAAGACTATACTAGGTGGACTAAAGACTAGTCCACTAGGTAGACTATAGTCAACTAAAACAGGTGGGAGGGTATAGACCATACTATACTAAACTATCCAAATTTCCAGCTATAAGGTAAATAAATCACAAGATACAATGTGCACAGTGACTGTAATCAATAATACTATTTTTCAAATTTGAAAGTTGCTAAGAAATTAAATATTCAAAGTTCTCATCAAAAGAAAAAAAATGTGTATTTCTATATGGTGACAGATGGTAGCTAGACTTATCATGGTGATCATTTTGCACTGTATACAAATGTCAAGCATTGTCATATACATGAAACTAACATAGTGCTGTATATCAACTATGGTTCATAAAAACATTATGGAATATAGTAGGTTTATTTAAAATTATATGGTGAATTTTACATAAAATCAATTTCATCTTCTAGTTGAATTGTGTTACTGAAATTAGAAAATAAATGGATTATTAAATACAAGATTAGACAGAACTACAGAAAAAATTGGGAAGTTGGATGATACATTTGAGCACGTCTTCTAAAATCAGCAAGTGCTAATATTCTGGTTTGTTTTTGAATCATATAGATCTTTCACCTTTTTAACATCAGCAAGTTTTGGTATTAATGATATCACACTTTCGAAAATAACCTCTAATTTGTAGCATTTGCCAATTTTAAATATTCTCACCATAAGCATTTTAAGCCAATAATGGTTTAAAAACTGGTTCAAAAAGTTTCTGAACATCTAACAATTGATTCTAGGAAGCTGCTATAAGCCATTTACACTATATCACAAAATACAAAGAATCAACAAAAGAGAAGACATGAACTAGAATAGAAATAAAGGACAAAGTAAGAAAGAATGAAATATAACCAATAGAAATTATACGAGGAGAGACTAGAGAAAAAGGTGAAGAAGCTATATTGGAAGAGAAGATGGACAAAGATTCTTCATAATTAATAAATGACAAATTGTATTTAAATTCAGAAAAACAAATGAATTTCAAATACAATGGATTTTTTTTAAAGCATACTGAAACTGAAGATATAAAAAGATGATAAAATATCCTAGAATCCACCACAGAGAAAAAGTAGCTCACCTACAAAAAAAAAGAAGTGTTAATTATAATGAGAACTGACTTCTCAAAAACACAATCTGATTGATATACACAGAGTGCATGTAAAATAATAACAATATATGGCACTATTCTTTCCCTTCAAGCACTGCAAAAACCATGTTCTGGAGTCAGTCCTGTTGCCTATCCCTGCACCCTTTAATTAAGTAAGCAATAAAAGAGTTTCAGTTCAGTTCAGATGCTCAGTCGTGTCCGACTCTTCGCGACCACATAAATCGCAGCACACCAGGCCTCCCTGTCCATCACCAACTCCTGGAGTTTACTCAAACCCATGTCCATCTAGTCGGTGATGCCATTTAACCATCTCATCCTCTGTCGTCCCATTCTCCTCCTGCCCCCAATCCTTCCCAGCATCAGGGTCTTTTCCAATGAGTCAACTCTTCCCATGAGGTGGCCAAAGTATTGGAGTTTCAGCTTCAGCATCAGTCCTTCCAATGAACACCCAGGACTTATCTCCTTTAGGATGGACTGATTGGATCTCCTTGCAGTCCAAGGGACTCTCAAGAGTCTTCTCCAACAACACAGTTCAAAAGCATCAATTTTTTGGCACTCAGCTTTCTTCACAGTCCAACTCTCACATTCATACATGACCACTGGAAAAACCATAGACTTGACCAGATGGACCTTTGTTGACAAATTAATGTCTCTGCTTTTTAATATGGGATTGCCTTTCTTAGGGATTGGACTTATCATATCTAGAACCAGGTAAATCTCAACTTAACTGAGAAAAGGCAATGAACAGACAGAAATGAAAAAATAATACAGGTGTTGAAATTATCTGATAGGACTTTAGAACAAATATCATTAAAATATTCCAACAGGCAAGTAGGGATACTCTGGAAAAAATGCAAAATTTTTAGCAAAGAAATGGAAGAAAAATAGATAAATTGAATACATAAAAGATAAAAGTATGAGCCAAATTACATTTTTGTAACTAAAAAGATATGATAACATTTTTAAAAAATTAAAAAAAAAACTTGCTTTATATATTCAATTGCATAATTAATGTGACACAGTCAGTATAATTAAATATAAACAAATAATTCATCCAATCTGAACCAGAGAAAATATATATTTTTATGAAATGAACAGAGTTGAATAACCTGTAGGGCAGTTACAAAAGTTTTAATATTTGTATCATAGGAATCCCGAAGTAGAGGAGAGAGAGGACTGACGAATCATGCTGAAATTTCCTGAATTTGATGCAAGGCATAAATTTAACAAGTTGAGCAAATCTCATTCAGGATAGATGTAAAGAAACCCATGACTGTTACACTCAAGTTTATGAAAACTAAAATTTAAAAAAATTAAAAATTAAATAAAATAAAAGTAAAATACAGGCAAGAGAAATGCATCTTTACATATAAGTTAAGAAAAATTAAAGTGGGTTGCTTATCATAAATTATGAAAACAAGAAGGAATTGGCACAGCATTTTTAAGTAATGAAGAAAAATAAAAACAACTGTCTAGTCAAAATTCTATGTTCAGCAAAATTATCTTTATGAAATGTAAGTATAAAAAGGCATTTTCAGGTGTAAGTAAAATAAGAAAATTTGTCATGGATAAACCTGCTCTAAATGTTTGCTAGAATCTGCTTTTCAGACAAAAATAAAAGAAGGAAAGTGGAAGCATTCAGAATAAATAAAAATCAACATAATAATAAAAATATGGATAAACATAACAGAAAAGAACTATGAGAAAAAAGTGATAAAATATAACGTAAATATAATAACCATAGATTGTGTACAACAGCAGTTTTGTCTTCTTTACACATTTTTAATGACAGAACTAAAATGCCAAAAATTGATAGCAAATATACTGAGAAGGGATAGTCATAGATAAGGTTCTATCTAGAAGTTGACCTCTCTTAAAGTTTGTAATTTAAATTAAAAAATTAACATCTTTATAAAATAATTAAAATAATGGAAACAGACTATATAATGCTCATATTAATGGAAGAAAATAATGAAAATGTCAAACGATCTAAAATCAAAACAGTGTTTCTCAACTAAGGGCAATTTTGCTTCTCAATTAATACTTAGCAATGTCTGGAGGGATTCTCAGTAGTTTTAAACTGGGTGTATAGGTTTTGGGAGACGCTACTGACAAAAGTAAGTAAGCTCCAGGAATGCTACTAAACACCTTGCAAGGAACAGGACTGTCCTTTACTCACAAATAATTACATAATCTAAAATAGTGATAGTGCTGATATTGAGAAATCCTAATCTAAAAGAATGAAATAAGAAGCACTCAGAGGCATAAAGTACAATAATAGTAAAGGATCCAAACAGTATACTTAGAAGTTGAAAATTAAAAATAAATAAATAAATAAATAAATAAATCTTCAGCTAAATAATAAAGAAACTAAAAACAAAAGCACTCAGGAGGAAGAAAAATATGAAAGATACTACAAATTTTATAGTACTTATATATGACAAAACAGAATTTAAAGCAAAAGAATTGCTAGAAATAGAAGGCTAATAACATTACAATGCAAGATTTAATTTTTTAATCTTATGTATAATCCTAAATTATAAGAGGACTTCCCCAGTGACTCAGTGATAAAAAAAATCACCTGACAGTGCAGGAAACATGGGTTTAATCCCTGGATAGGGAAGATACCCTGGAGATGGCAATGGCTACTCACTCCAGTTTTCTTGTCTGGGAAATCCATGGACAGAGGAGCCTGGCTTACTACAGTCCATGGGGTCGAAAAGAGTTGAACACTACTTAGTGCCCGAACAACAACAACAAAAAAGAAATTATAAGAATCTAATAAGAACACATCAAAGTACATTTATATCAATATTATTAGACTACAAGGAGAAAATAATAAAGGAAAACTCTGTTTTGGAGGCATTATTGTACCTTTTTTCTTTTTTTAAACCAGTGTATAAAACTAAAAGAAAAAGAAAATGGCATGAATAAAAAATGTTTAAATGACAGAATTCAAAATCTAGACTACATATACAGAACAGTTCACCAAAAATTGGAAAATAATCTTTTGAAAATATCCCTGACTAAGGTTACAGAGGAAGTTTCAAGAAATTCCAAAAACTTGATTTCTGATTGCAATATGATGAGAAAAAATGGTTAAAAATAATGGGTTTTTTTCATTTATTTTTATTAGTTGGAGGCTAATTACTTTACAATATTGTAGTGGTTTTTGTCACACATTGACATGAATCAGCCATGGATTTACATGTATTCCCCATCCCGATCCCCCCTCCCACCTCCCTCTCCACCTGATTCCTCTGGGTCTTCCCAGTGCACCAGGCCCGAGCACTTGTCTCATGCATCCAGCCTGGGCTGGTGATCTGTTTCACCCTAGATAATATACATGTTTCAAAGACAAGGGTGGGATGTTTCGAGAGAACAGCATCAAAAAATAATGTTTTGTATACTTAAAATTTCCTGAGAAAGTAGGCTTTAAGTGTTTATAACCTCCCTCATCACTAGGAATAAAGGTAATTACAGGAAGTAAAAGGTATGTTAATCAACTTGATTGTAGTAGTCATTTCACAATGTACAGATCTTCCTCAACTTATGATGAGATTATGTTCTGATAAACCCATTAAAAGTTGAAAATAGCACAGGCAGAAAATGCATTTACAACATGTAGCCTACTGAACATCAAAACTTAGCCTAACCTACCTTAAAAGTGCTCAGAATAATTACATTTGCCTATATTTGCCTACGCAGAGCTTTTTATTATAATAGTGGGATTGTATGACAACAGATGTTTGTATCTGTTATATTTTGTATGAGTGTTAAATATCTTGTGTATGATAATGAGATTCTTTTTATATAGAATGCTCACAATGGAATGTTTGTGGTTAAAGCATCATGATATCTGCAATTGTCAAATTCTTTAGCAAAAAATAGTGTGTGTGTATGTTTGTGTTCAGAGAAAGAAAGAGAAAACACGAAACAAAATGTTGACAACTGGTGAATCTAAGGGAAGGGGATAGAGACTCAATATATTTTTCTTTCAAATTCTCTGTAAGTTTAAAATTTTCAAAATAAAAAGATGAGAACAATAGTATGGAGAAGTAAATAGCTATAGAAAAACAAAAGCCATTTATTTATGCATAAAAATATCCGACCTCAAAAATTGTGCTGTGCAATCTTGGTTGTTGTTCAGTCACTAAGTTGTGTTTGACTCTTTGCACTAGAGTTCTTCTGAGTATTCTTGATGCCTCTTTTTTTATCTCTTCTGCTTCTTAAGTCATTATCATTTCTGTCCTTTATCATGCTCATCCTTTCATGAAATATTTCCTTTATATTTCCAATTTCTTAAAGCAGACTGTAGTCTTTCCTGTTTTATTCTGTTCTTCTATTTCTTTGCATTGTTCATTTAAGAAAGTCTTCTAATCTCTCATCGCTCTTCTCTGGAACTCTGCATTCAGTTGAATATGTCTTTCCCTCCCTTGTCTTTTGCTTCTCTTCTTCCCACAGCTATTTGTCAAAGCCTCTTCAAACAATCACTGCCTTCTGTACAGTGTTATGAACCTCCATCCATAGATCTTCAGGCACTCTGTCTGCAAGATCTAATCCCTTGAATCTATTTATTACCTCCATTGTCTACTCACAAGGGATTTGATTTAGGTCAATCCTGAATGGGCTAGTAGTTTTCCCTCCTTTCTTCAATTTAAGCCTGAATTTTGCAATAAGGAGCTCATAATCTGAGACACAGTCAGCTCCTGGTCTTGTTTTTTCTGAGTATATAGCACTTCTCCATCTTTGGCTGCAAAGAATATAATAAATTTGATTTTGGTATTGACCATCTGGTGATGTCCATGTATAGAGTCATCTCTTGGGCTGTTGTAGAAAGGTGTTTGCTATGACTAGTGTGTTTTCCTGACAAAACTCTGTTAGCCCTTGTCCTATTTCATTTTGTACTCTGAGGCCAAACTTGCCTGTTTCTCCAGGTATCTCTCTGTTTGTTTGTTTATTTTTAATTTAATTGGAGGCTAATTACTTTATAATATTGTAGTGACTTTTGCCATACCTTGACATGAATCAGCCATGGGTGTACATGTGTTTCCCATCCTGAACCCCCCTCCCACCTCCCTCCCATCCCATCCCTCAGGATCATCCTAGTGCACCAGCCCTGGGCACCCTGCCTCATACATCAAACCTGGACTGGCGATCCATTTCACATATGATAATATACATGTTTCAATGCTATTCTCTCAAATCATCCCACCCTCGTCTTCTCCCACAGAGTCCAGAAGTCTGTTCTTTACATCTGTGTCTCTTTTGCTGTCTCACATATAGGGTCATTGTTACTATCTTTCTAAATTCATATATATGCGTTAATATACTGTATTTGTGTTTTTTTTTCTGACTTATTTCACTATGTATAATAGGCTCCAGTTTTATCCACCTCAATTAGAACTGATTCAAATGTGTTCTTTTTAATAGCTGAGTAATATTCCATTGTGTATATGTACCACAGCTTTCTTATCCATTTGTCTGCCAGTGGACATCTAGGTTGCTTCCATGTCCTTCTCCAGGTATCTCTTGACTTCCTACTTCTGCATTCCAATCCCCTATGATGAAAAGGACATCTTTTTTGGTATTAGTTCTAAAAAGTGTTGTAGGTCTTCATAAACCCGGTCAGCTTTGGCTTCTTCAGCATCAGTTGTTGAGGCACAGATTTTGATTACTGTGATGTTGAATGGTTTGCCTTGGAAACATGCCAAGATCATTCTTTCATTTTTGAGGTCGCACCTAAATACGGCATTTTGGACTCTTTTGTTGATTATAAGGGCCAATTCATTTCTTCTAAGGAATGCTTGTCCCCAGTAGTTGATATAATGTTCATCTGAATTAAAATCACCCATTCCCATCCATTTTAGTTTGTCGATCGCTAATATATCGATGTTCACTCTTGCCATCTCCTGCTTGGCCAGGCCCAATTTACCTTGATTCATGGACCTAACATTTCTGGTTCCTATGTAATACTGTTCTTTATAGTATCAGACTTTATTTTCACCACTAGACACATCCACAGCTGAGAGTCATTTCCTCTTGGGCCCAGCTGCATCATTCTTACTGAAGCTACCAGTTATTGCCCTCTACTCTTCTCCAGTAGCATGTTGGACACATATCGACCTGGCAGACTCATTTTCTGGTGTCATGTAATTTTGCCTTTTTATACTGCCCATGGAGTTTTTCAGGCCAGAATAATGAAGTATGTTGCCATTCCCTTCTTCAGTGGACCACATTTGGTCAGAACTTTTCACTGTGACCCGTCCATCTTGAGTGGCCCTGAATGGAATGGCTCATAGCTTCATTGAGTTACACAAGTCCCTTCACCATGACAAGGATGTGATCCATGAAGGGGCTGAACAACCTAGAACTACCCTAATATGCCGTGAATGTTACCTCTTTTGTACGTGTTTTCCTTTATGTATTTACTGATATACTGGATCTGGAGCTAAGTTACTGTCTTATCAACAGAACTTTCAGTGACAACTGTCTTGCATTCTCTGCCTTCTATGCTCTCCTGCAGCAATCAGTTATGCCAATTAAACTTTTTTGTTTTCCAATTTTTAAATGCACAAATCTTTTCTTCATCCTTAATTCCAGTAATGATGCCTTTTAAATGAAGGCAAGGACAAAGTGTAATGCATCTCTTTAATACAATGCCTACCCTATCAGAAGTGCTGTGTTAATAGAAAAGATAAGGAAAGGAGGCAGGAAGAAGGAGAAGAGTGAAGATAAAGGAAGAGGAAAAAAAATGAAGAGCAGAGAGACACTTGAATTCTAGTTATTTTGAGTGAATCCATGTATTTTCTATAGATTTTAAAATCCAGCTTTGGTACATGTACATTTAAGGCTGAGTCCTTTTCCTGTCCACCTGAAACTATGACCTCATTGCTAACTGGCTAATACTCCAATATAAAGTGAAAAGCTTTTCTTACAAAGTCCAACTTTTAGGTTTCCTTTACGAACATCACACTTTGTTATTGGGTGATCTCTCTCCTCAATCTCACTGTGGCAGATCTCTACATATTTTGAGGAGAAGACTGGTTTGCAAGCCATTATTTCTTATTATACAGAGATACATCACAAAGGCATAATGCAGAGAAAATCAGTTTGGAATGGATCTCTCTCTTCTCTTTGGCTGCCAACAGTGGGGAAGGAAAACAACAGTATTATAAATGTGATTTTATTGTCCTGTTACGATTAGGCGGGTAGCACATTTGGTCCCAATACTTACCCAGATTGTTACAAAATGAGAAAGAGAACCATTCAAGGTTGGGAGCAAATCCAATCTGCCCTGCCATTATAAAAATACATTACTTTTATGTTATGATTCCATCAGTTCTCAAACGTTGATTTAGCTAGAACGTGGAATAAAACCTGGGACTGTATCTTCATAGATATGGGATTTAGGCATACTGAAAAATATATACACTTTATACATGTATACTTCTATGTATTCTTCTATTGTCCTTTATGGTTCCACAGACCTCCTTCTGTTTCTATAGAATTGGAGGAAACTCTCAGTAAGGCAGATAGAGCCACTGAGTTGAACAAAAGAGGATATAGAAGAACAAAATTATCTTCACAAATCTCAAAGTCAGCATGATGTAATTTTCCTTGTGATATATTTCATTACCATTATTTTCAAATTCATGTTTCTTAATTCCAATAAACTTAAATAAAAAGTGAAAGCTCCAAGAAGCTTTGGAAAAACATTCTATGTAGTTATGGTTATGGAAGTTTATTCTAGATATTTTCTAGGAGGAATTTTATGGATCCTAATTAGTTTAGGGGGCTTCCCATATTGCTTAGTGGTAAAGAATCCACCTGCCAATGCAGGGGATGCAGGAGACACAGGTTTAATCCCTGGGTCAAGAAGATCCCCTGGAGTAAGAAATGTTAACCTGCTCCAGTATTCTTGCCTGGAAAATCACATAGACAGAGGAGCCAGGTGAGCTACAGTCCATGGAGTCACAAACAGTAGGACACGGCTGAGTGACTGACCATGCAAGCATTTAAGTTTATACACTTGTACAGGAAGAATGGCTCTTCTTTGTAGCTACCTTTCCTAGAATAATGCAGGTAGATTCTTTACCATTGAGCCACCTGTGAAGCCCCAAGTATGTAGAGGATGCTCAAACGACCTTATGAAATTGTCCTGGGAGCAAAATTTCTGATTCGCAAAGAGGGAAATCATACAGTGGTCAAGGTTACAGATCCAGAAAGTTTCAGCTCCAGGTTGGAAAACATAGCTCAAAGACACATTCAAAACTTTACCACATTTTGTGTGTTGCCTTCATCCGCTAATTAAGTTTAATGGGAGGTGCCTCAAGTATTTTACTGAGTTTTAGTGACTGTTATCAAAAGCAACAATTATTATAAACATTTTGGTAAAGTATAAGGTGCTATAACAAAATAATGGAGGAAGATTAGAGATACTCATGGTAGCAGTCACAAGAAGAAACAAATTATTAAGGGGAAGTAAGGAAAGAAAATAACCTGAAAAGACACATTTAAAATGATCAGTGAAAACAGAAACTATCAAAAGTGACTATTTCATTTATTGCCAAATTTCTTTTAAAATATTTGAAGCTGAACACCATAAAATTTTAAAGATTGAATATAAAATGCCATTTTTCATTTCTATACAAGTAGCCATAGTATCCTAAGTTTCTTTCAAATCATCATACACAGTGGAATGTGTAGTAGAAAACAGGATCAGTTCTTCACTGATTGATCAGAGATGCTTTGGTAGAAGTTCATTCAAAATCAATTTATATGTGTTTCAATGTCTTAATGGATCATGAACTTAAAAGATACTCTATAAACAGGTAAATCTACTACTTTATCCTCCATGGAAAAGAGCCTATAAATCTTCCCTCAAAAATCAACTAATATTGTCGTAAGAAAGAAGTTTCAGAACTTTTGCTTTTCATCATTGAATTCCTTATTGATCAGGGAAATCATTTCAATATCCAATGATAACTGACATCATATATTTATAGAGAATTAATTCCTTCAAACTGTAGGAATGATTAGATCCCTCTTAAATTGGTACAACTACAGTAGTGTTTATGAGAAAACTAATGGATATTCAAAGTAAAGTATAAGTTTTCAATACTCACAAAGAAAGAGTATGTATAAGAATCTCAAAAAACATTTAAACTGATAGGAGTGTATTAACCCATGAAACAGAGTGGAGAGGGTCAGTATCAGGGGCAAAACAAAACAAACAAACAAAAAAACAGATTCTAAGACAAAGGTACAGACATTTCTGTTAGTCACATTTATCTAAGAATTTCATTAACTCTTGAACAAAATCTTTTTACATTTATAGGCCAAAATCTCTTTAAGCATTTAAATGTAAACTCTGGGACATTTTATGTCATGCAAATTATACATTTCAATTAAAAATCTCAGTGCATTATGTAACTATATCTGTCTAAATATATATGCTACACATGCTAAGTTGCTTCAGTAGGGTCCGAATAATTGCAACCCTGTGGACTGTAACTCACCAGACTCCTTTGTCATGGGATTCTCCAGGCAAGAATATTGGAGTGGGTTGTTATGCCCTCCTTCAGGGGATCTTCCTGACTCAGGGATCAAACTCGCATCTCCTGTATTGGCAGATGGATTCTTTACCCTTGAGTTACCTATTGAATTTCTATATAGAGATTTTAAAAGTTGAAATATGTATTTCATGTAAGATATTGTGCATGCTAAGTTGCTTCAGTCATGTCTGACTCTGTGCAACCCTAGGGACAGTAGCCTGCCAGGCTTCTCTGTCCAAGGAATTTCCCAGGCAGGAATACTTGAGTAGATTGCGACTTCCTTCTGCAGGTGATCTTCCTGACCCAGGGATCAAACTCCCATCCCTTAGGTCTACTGCATTAGTAGGCAAGTTCTTTACCACTAGCAACACCTGGGAAGCCCAATATATCATATGTGTATGATATGTATACACACACACACACACACACACATATAAATATATATATAAAATGGCAACCCACTGCAGTGTTCTTGCCTGGAGAATCCCAGGGAAGGGGGAGCCTGATGGGCTGCCGTCTATGGGGTCGCACAGAGTTGGACACGACTGAAGTGACTTAGCAGCAGCAGTCTATATATATATAGTCTATATGAGACTATATAGTCATTGTGAATATGGGCGAACCTATATTTTTTTACTGTAATATTAAAACAACTATAATTTTCATTTAAAAAAGAAAATTTTATTGATATAAAATGAATTATTTCTATTATCAAAATAATTTTTAAATTAAAGAATTCTTACAGATAAAATTAAGTAATGTATATGAGGTAAACCTCATTGCAATCAAAATTGTGTATCAAGAATAATCATTTCATGTTAACACATTCCTCCAAGAGAAAATACAGCTGGTATTTTCTAATGTTAACATATTATAAGAATACAGTTTACCTTCCTATCAATTCTTTATTAAAACACAGCCTTGATCCCTAAAACTCTAAGAATTACCTAATGCAATCTACACTATTGCTCAATCTAATCCTTATTCTTCCCTTAATATTAATAGGAAAAAAATTGTAGAGGAAAGGTAAATAAAAGACAGAATTGAGATCCCTAGGTACAGCTGAACTGCTTTTATCCACCTGGACACCGTGCTTAAACTTACAGTTCTATTTGTATAAAAAAGAGATTTTCCATTTAGCCAGGCAGTACTCTGACTAATTTTAGCCTACTAGAAAAAGAAATGCCCATAATCAATAACGAAAGCAAGCAGTTTTTATGTCCCCTTTATTTCATAGTCAAGCAAGTGAAAAGAGGCTGATTAGAATCAAGTACACTTCCTACAGATAGGTGTTTTAACTTACTGGCAGCATTATGACTGATAGAGAATATTGTGTTTCTTGACACCCTAGCAATCAAATTATCTTATTTTTCTCCTATGTTTCTGCCGGGATACCTTTTGCTGTTCATCATCTTCTAACCAAACTTTAAATATTGAAGTTCTAGTAGACTAGAACCTAAGTTTTTGCTTCTTTTTCCATACTTCTTAGGTGATTTCTAGCCATGACCTCAGTGGCCACGTGCCAATGTTTTATTGGTCTAGGTTACTTCACAGTAACACAACGTGTTGCCAACTTTCTGCTTAATATCTCTGCTAATTCTGAACCTGTTACCTCCACTGATACACTTCAAAGACACAGAAATCAGTTTTGGCATCTTCTATTCCCTATTCCATTCATCCTGATATATGTCACTTTGCCACTTAAAACATTTGAAAATACCCACATCATCTCATCTCTGTTTCAACTCTGGGGTAAGTTAGCATCAGCCTCCTAATATCCATTCCTGTCCTCGAACAGTGACTCTCTACATTGCCAATTGAGTTATTTTGAAAGAACAAACCATGTTAGTCCCTAGCTTAAAGTCACAAAGTAGATTTCCATCATTCTTAAAGATGAAAACATTTGACATACCTACAAATTCCTGCACAGTCTAACCCTGCTTACCCGTCAAACGCACCTCAAACAACTCTTTCCTTATTGTTTGTGTTCTGACTACACTGGTGTGTCACGGATCCTGCTCACAGCGCCAGTCCTCTCACTCTTGACACTATTGCACTGTTCCTTGAACCCACGTATGCAAGGCACGGGCTAAGGGGCTGGAAGAAGGCTCAAGGAGCCACAGGAACTGCAGACACGTTTATCCTCTCCTGGCTGGCACGGCGGCCGTAACACAGCCTCTTTCCTCAGCAACCAGAGCAGAGGGCACAACATAACCACAAGTTAGCCACAACAGAGTCATGATGTAAACTCACTTTGCATTACCAGGATGCGTTCCATGTAGCCCCAATGCAGCAGCCAGCGCTTTCATGGTGAAGCTCACACAGGGGTACCCCCGAAACTAGTCCATGACCAAGCGAGGACCTCATGACGCTCATGTGCAGTGCTATAAAATGCTCATGTGCAGTGCTAGAAGTGATCTCAGCTTTTATGCAATCATAATTTACAAAATGTGGGGCAAGAGGCCATAGGGTGAGAGAGCCTGACCATGCTATCTTGGCTAATTTGCTCTTTCCCTACAACTGGCTTTCTTTCTTTCTTTTTTTTTTTGAATATTCTTTTCTATTTGAGGACTTTTGCTTACTCTGTCCAGTCATCCTGGATTGACCTTTTACATCTTCATTTACTGAGTTAATTCTGAATCACATTTTCACATCTTCATTTACTGAGTTAATTATGAATCATATTTTATGGTTCATCAAATTCTTTAAGGAAGTTTGTAGAGACAAGAGCAAGTTCCCTTATGTTTTAGTCTATTTTTGATGGTATTAAAAAAAAAACAAAACACCACAGACTGGGTAGCTTATAAACATTGGAAACATTTCTCATAGTTCTAGGGCCTGGACATCAGAGATGAGGGTGTCAGCATAGCTGGTTCCTGGTGAAGGTTTGCAGTCTGCTGACTTTTCACCATATCCTCACTTGATAGGAGAGGCAAGATTATTCAAAGGGCTCTAATAATGGCACTAATTCTGTGAGGGTTCCCCCTTTATGACCTAACTGTCTATCTACCAAACACCCACTACATTGAGCATCAGGATTTCAACATATGAATTATGTTGTTGTTAAGCCACCCACTCGTGTCCAATTCTTTGCAACCCCCTTGACTGCAGCAACGCCAGGCCTACCTGTCCCTCACCATTTCCCAGAGTTTGCTCAAGTTCAGGTGCATCGCATCAGTGATGCCGACCAGCCATCTCATTCTCTGACACTCTTTTCTCCTTCTGCCAGCATCAGGGATTTTTCCAATGAGTCATCTGTTCGCATCAGATGACCAGAACACTGGAGCTTCAGCTTCAGCATCAGTGCTTCCAGTGAATATTCAGGGTTTAAGATCATTTAAGATGAATTCTGAAGGAAACACAAATATTCAGATCATATCATCTTATTTTATGACCTTATTCTCTATCTAATCGATGGCTTCGTACAATTATTATAATTGTACTTAAGAAATTGTGATGCTAATACTCTTCTATGCTGGAACATAAGTTACATAAGAGTGCATTTGTCTTGGTCACTGTTTCAAACTCACATCTTTGCCAATCACTGTGTTTTCACAGCACAACAAATAAGATCAATACATATTTGTTGCATCAATGATCAAAGAAATTAAGAAAAATCTTCTTCTAAAACATTTGTAGAAAGCAGTAGTCCACTTGCTGTCTAGTATGCTCTAAATAAATTATCATCAACAGGAAGAGCAACCTGGGTGACATTTTACAATCATTCTTTAATCTAATCTCCTAGGAGTTCTTTTAAAAATAAATCCAGATCTGGTTGCCCATTTTTACATTGCCTCCTATTCATGTGAATCTCAGCAATTACCCTATTTTTCAGATTACATCAAAGAACTAACATTAGAAGATCTCGCTCCAGGTATTTAGAAAATTGTGATAAACACCCAAGTATCTAATTCATATGTTAAAAAAGCAATGCCGATGAAATTTGTCTCAAAAGTGTCCAGGGCAGCAGCAAAGGGTTATAGATATGTTGTAGCATTCAATGCAATAGTAACCAAAGTCATCAAATATCACCCCGAATCTTTATTAACTTGGTTATATTTTTCAGAAAGCCTCCAGGAGCAGGCAGATGGCATTCTCCTATTTGCACTATTCTACTGCAGAGAAGTAAAGTTTAAACTATCAGCTACCTGCCATTTCTGGAATTGCTGCAGATAAAAAGTCTTTGATGATTTCAGTTTTCTGCTGCTTGCTTGCAGGCTTACAGAGAATAATTGCTACCATAAGAAACACTACTGAAATTGACAATAAACTGAATTTGGCTGGAAGTACATTGTAATTCTCTTCTATATTGGTGAGCTGCACTACTGGGACAAGTGTTTGTTTAAAACCAAAACACCAAACAAAACCGTGGCTCTAATGAAAATACAAGGATAATCATCTTTGAGATATTTATGGCTACAATGATTGAAATTCTTTATTAGGAAGATAACATTAACTGCTTCTTCAAGTGGCTTATTTGAAGAGTATAAACTGGTCCCAGGACACTTGGACATATTTGAAATAGTACCGAAAAGAGAAAGACAAACAAGTGTGAGTGAGGCGTTATGTGGAAAAGAAAGGGAGACATGGGTGAAGCAGAAAAAATATTAAAAAATTATTAAGAAAAGTAGATATGAGAAATAAGATAAAATATGTTGAAAAAAGTTATAAAAAGAGGAGAGATAGAAATAATGGAATAAAGAATAAATCAAGATATGCATATATGATACAAAATAGCCAAGTCTAATTGTCATTATTTATTATATTTTCTTCCTACATATTTAACACTTTTTCTACTGGGAAACATTTAAATTTTATCTGTTTATAGTCTATATCTATATGTATGTGAAATAAATGTAATACCCCTACCAGGATAACGTGTCCCCCACTAGAAGCCATGGCTGTGGATACTGAATTGTAGTAATGAGCAATTTAAGGCAAGGAGACAGAGAATAGTCTAGTTTAGAGAATTCCACAATATTGTTTTGATCCCACAAGGGTTAGTTAAAATTATAGAATCTTGCTAGATAGGGCTGAATCCTAGTTCATATCAAAGTTTCATATAAAGGTTTTGTTTCTTCCTTGCCATTTATTTCTTTACAAGTTTGCCACTATTCCAATACATATATCTTAACAAAACGTATTCCACAGCAGAAAACCAAAACCTTAAGGGAAAGGAGGCAAAAACAAGCTTGAAGACAGCAAATTTTATTTTCTCTGGACTTACCAGGGTCTTTTTTGCCTGCTTTTTGATGTTAGATATTTGTGATATACAAAACCTACCCATAAACAATAATATTTTTAATGGATCTTTGCTATTATGGTAAGTTGATACCAAGGGTATTGCTAGTGGCCTTTTCAAAGGACCCCAATAAATAAGATTTACAGCTGACCCTTGAACAATGAAGGTGGCAGGCTAGCTAACACTCCACAAATTTTGAAAATCCACATATAACTTACAGTCCATCCTCCAATGACACAGTCCATCCTTATCTTCGACTCTGAACTCATAGATTAAAATCAACCACACAACATGTAGCACCATAGTATTTACAGTTGAAAAAAATCTTCATAAAAATGGAGCCAGTTCAAAACCCTGTTTTTTGAGACTCACCTGTATATCAAGATTTGCTCTACTTTTATTAACTAAGGGGCAGCTGAAAGTAAAGTGTTCTGAGTCACAAGAAGAAAGGCAGATTGTCACAGGTAGCTCTTATTTAAAAAGCAAGTAGTATATAAAAGGGTATAAAAGTGTCTATCCAATAGAACAAGGAAGAATGATGCATCAGTTTTTATTAGTTTACCTGGGGAGTCAAAAGAACTCCCTGAGTTATAGCAAAATCCCACAAACACTGTTCATTCACTTCTTAATGACCCTGTTCTATTAATGCAATGAATGCAATATTCAATGCAATTGAATATTCAATTGAATAATGAAAATTCAAATGCAATAAATATTTACTGAATATGCTATGTACAAGGTAGTTCAGTACACCATCACTTTCCATTATATTACATATTTAACATTCCCAACAACCCAATGGAGGGTTAGCAATCCTGCTTACAGAAAAGGAAAATTTAAGTCTGAAATTAAATTGGATCAAGAATAATAGCTATGTAGTGGTAGGGAGTGACTCCTGAAATGGCTAGACAATAAACACAGTAAATACTGTCTCTAAAAACCAATAATAAAACTAGAAAAAAAGTTGTCAAAACAGCAACTTCTGTACTCTGGACTCTTGAGCAACTTTTATTCAAAAAACTTTTGAACCTTAGTGAAAATAGGAATGATCTGTTGTTTTAGCCTGGAAATGATCCCATACCTATTCTAGGTTAATGACATTGAAAGAAAATAATGGCTAAAAACCATTGCTGCTGTTCAGTCACTAAGTCATGTCTAATTCTTTGCAACTTCATTGACTGCAGCATGCCAAGCTTTCCTGTCCTTCACTATCACTGGAGTTTGCTCAAATTTATGCCCATTGAATTACTGATGCTATTTAACCATATTCTCCTCTGCCATCCTCTTTTCCTTTCAGTCTTTCCCTGCATCAGTCTTTTTCAATGAGTTGGCTCTTTGCATCAGGCAATCAAAGTTTTGGAACTTCAGCTTAAGCATCAGTCCTTCCAACGAATATCCAGGGTTGATTTCCTTTAGGATTGACTGGTTTGATTTCCCTGCTGTCCAAGGGACTATCAAGAGTCTTCTCCAGCACCGCAATTTAAAGGAATCAGTCCTTCAGTGCTCAGTCTTCTGTGGGGGTCCCTGGTGCCTCAGTTGGTAAAGAATCTCCTGCAGTGAGGGAGATCTGGGTTGGATTCCTGGGTTGGGAAGATCCCCTGGAGAAGGGAGCAACTACCCAATCAAGTATTCTGGCCTGGAGAATTCCATGGGCTGTATAGTCCATGAGGTCACAAAGAGTCGGACACAACTGAGCAACTTTCACTTCGCTTCAGCCTTCTTTATGGTCTTCTCTGGTGGCTCAATCAATAAAGAATCTGCCTGCAATACAGGAGACCCAGGTTCAATCCATGGGTCAGGAAGATAACGCTGGAGAAGGGCATGGCAACCCACTCCAGTATTCTTGTCTGGAGAATCCCATGGACTGAAGAGCCTGGAGGGCTACAGTCCACAGGGTCACAGATAGTCAGACATGACTGAAGTGACTGAGCATGCACAAATTCACCATTTGCAGTGATTTTAGAGCCCAAGAAAATAAAATACGTCACTGCTTCCAATTTTTCCCCTTCTATTTGCCATGAAGTGATAGGACCAGGTGCCATGATTTTATATTTTGGATGTTCAGTTTCAATCCAGCTTATTCACTCTCCTCTTTCACTCTCATCAAGAGGCTGTTTAGTTCTTCACTTTACGCCATTAGCATGATATCATCTGCGTATCTGAGGTTGCTGATATTTATGCTGGCAAACATGACTGAAGCTTGTGATTCGCCCAGCTTGGCATTTCACATTATGTACTCTGCACGAAAGTTAAATAAGCAAGGAGAAAGTATACAGTCTAGTCTTATTCCTTTCCCAATTTGAACCAGTCCATTGTTCCATGTCTGGTTCTAGCTGTTGTTTTTTATCTGCATGCCAGTTTCTTAGGAGACAGGTAATGTGGTCTGGTGTTCCCATCCTTGAAGAGTTTTCCACAATTTGATGTGATCCACACAGTCAAAGTCTTTTGCATAGTCATTTAAACAGAAGTAGGTTTATTTTATTTATTTATTTGGAATTCCTTTGCTTTCTCTATGATCCAACAACTCTTGACAATTCAATCTGTGGTTCCTCTGCCTTTTCTAAACCGAGCTTGTACATCTGTTGGTTCATGTACCACTGAAGCCTAGCTTGAAGGACTTTGAGCATCAGATTATTAGTATGCCAATTGAGTGCAATTGTATGGTAGCTTGAACATTATTTGGCATTGTCCTTCTTTGGGATTGGGATGAAAACTGAGTTTTCCAGTCCTGTGGTCACTGCTGAGTTTTCCAAATTTGCTGACATATTGACTGCAATACTTTAACAGCATCGCCTTTTAGGATTTTCAGTAACTTAGCTGGAATCCCATTATGTCCACTAGCATTGTTCTTAGTTCTTGTTGTTCAATCTCTATGTCATGTCCAACTCTGAATCTTTTCAGAGCAGCTCCTTGCATAATGTGGCCAAAGTATTTGAACTTTAGCTTCAGCATCAATCCTTCTAATGCATATTCATGAATTATTTCCTTTAGGATTGACTAGTTTGATCTCCTTTCTGTCTAAGAGACTATCAAGTGTCTCTTCCAACACCACAATTCGAAAGTGTTCATTTTTCAGTGCTCACCTTTCTTTATGGTCCAAATCTCACATCTGACATGACTATTGGAAAAACCATAGCTTTGACTATATGGACCTTTGTAGGCAAAGTGATGTCTCTGCTTTTTAGTATGCTGTCTAGGTTTGCCATAGTTTTTCTTCCAAGGGGCAAGTGTCTATTAATTTCATGGCTGCAGTCACCATCTACAGCGATTTTGCAGCCCAAGAAAATAAACTCTGTCACTGTTTCCACATTTCCCCCATCTATTTGCCATGAACTGATGGGACTGGATGCCATGATCTTAGTTTTCCTGAATGTTGAGTTTTAAGTCAGCTTTTTCACTTTCCTCTTTAACCCTCATCAAGAGGCTTTTTTAGTTTCTCTTCACTTTCTGCCTTTAGAGTGGTATAATCTGCATGTCTGAGGTTGTTGATATTTCTACCAGAAATCTTGATTCCAGTTTGTGAGTCATCATGCCTGGAATTTTGCATGATGCATTCTGTATAGAAGGTAAATAAGCAGGGTGACAATATACAGTACTCCTTTCCGAATTTCGAACCTATGTCCAATTCTAGAGTTCTGACATGTCCAATTCTAGTATTCTAGTAAGAATACTAGAGTGATTTATCATTTCCTCTTCCAGTGGACTGTTTTGTCAGAGCTCTTCATTATGACCCATCCATCTTGGCTGGCCCTGCACGGCCTGGCTCATAGCTTCATTGAGTTCTTCAGGTCCCTTTGTCATGACAAGGTTGTGATCCACGAAAGGAGATAAGAGTCATATGATCACCTTAATGGGTGAGAAAAAATATTTGACAAAATTCAACACCCATTAATAACTAAAATTTTTCACCAAACTAGGAGTAGAAAGAAACTTCAATCTGATAAAAGACACACTCAAAAATTGTGGTGCTAAAATTATATTTAGTGATTACAAATTGAATATTTCACCCTGAAATCAGTAACATGGAAAAGGTTTCAGTTCTCACTGTTTCTATTTAGTACTGTATTAGACATTCTAGCCAGGAAAATCAAGCAACAAACCACAATGTGGTCAGAAAACAAGTAAAGCCTTCTCTTCAGATAATATAAACTTGTACTGAGGAAATTCTAAATAACACTTGCCTCCCGAAAAAAGAAAGAACAAAGGAGTTTAGTAAGAATGAAAAATACAGATTAATATAAAGGAAAAAAAATCAGCTGTATTTATATATAATACCATGAAAAATTTTAAAAATGAATTAAGGAAATAAATTTATTCAAATTAGCACCAAAGAGTAAAGGTTTAGGATTATATCTAATAGATAAAAGGCTAAGGCATATACATTTAAAATTAACATTGTTAGATGAAATTAAAGAGGATCTATATGAATGGAATGACATTCTATGTTCATGAATTGGAAGACTCAATAGCTTGAAGATTCCAATTCTTGCCAAACTGGTGAATAGTTTCAAAGCAATCCCTATAAAAATCTTAGCGGTTTTTTTTTTTTTTTTTTTTTTTTTGCAGAAATTAGTCACTTGATCTAAATTTGTATGGAAATGCAAAGAATCTAAATGCAAAGATCTAAATTTATATGGAAATGCCAAAGCAAGTCTAAAGAACTTTGGAAGACTCATTTTTCCAACTTTAAAACATCTTATAAAGCTACAGTACTCAAGGCAATGTGTTATTAGCATAAGAAAGATTAGTGAAACAGAACTGAAGTTCTAAAAATAACTCATAGTCAATTGACTTTGGATGAATATGTTAAAGTAATTCCATGAGGAAAGTATAAACTTTCCAACATATTTGTCTAAGGACAATTAGATATCCACATGTAAAAAAGATAAACTTAGATACTTATATAACATCATACAAAAATATTATTTCAAAATAGATTGCAGACATAAGTAAAGTCTTAACTAAAGCTATAAAACTTTCAGAAGTTATAAGATAAATCTTTTATTCCTCATGTAGTTAAAGATTTCTTAGGTATGGCAACAAAAGCAGGATTCATACAGGAAAGCAATGGCAAATTGGGCAATCTCAAAATTAAACAGTTCACGCTTCAAAAGTCATTACCAAAAAAAAAAAAAAAGTCATTACAAAGAAAATGAATAACAAGCCACAACACACACAGAACATATTTTTTTCTAAATCACATATCTGACAAAGAATTTGTACCCAAAATTTGAAAGGTAAGCAACACTTGTAGTTCAGTAGTAAAAATATAAGTACCTAATTATTCAAAAGGCAAAAATTTGAATAGAAATTCTTCAAAAGGCCAAAGTGGATAATTAACAAAAATATTAAATAATATTAAAAATCATTAAAACCACAAAGTACCACATTACATCCACTAGAATAGAATGGGTCACTGTTGTTTAGTCGCTATGTCCTATCAGTCATTTTTTGTGACCCCAGAAACTATAGCCTGTCAGGCTCCGCTGTCCATGGGATTTCCCACACAAGAATACTGGAGTAGTTTGTCATTTGCTCTCCAAAAGATCTTCCTTACCCAGAGATTGAACTTGTGTTTCTTGAGTCTTCTGCATTGGCCAGTGGATTTTTTCACACTGCATTTCTGGGAAGCCCATATAATGTTGGTGGGAAGCTAGAGGCAAAGTAGAAAAATAAATATCTACCCATTTGAATGCAGAGTTTCAAAGAATAGCAAGGAGAGATAAGAAAGCCTTTCTCAGTGATCAATGCAAAGAAATAGAGGAAAACAATAGAATGGGAAAGACGAGATCTCTTCAAGAGAATTAGAGACACTAAGGGAACATTTCATGCAAAGATGGGGTCAGTAAAGGGCAGAAATGGTATGGACCTAACAGATACAGACGATATTAAGAAGAGGTGGCAAGAATACACAGAAGAACTATACAAAAAGATCTCCATGACCCAGGTAACCACAATGGTGTGATAACTCACCTAGAGCCACACATCCTTGAATGTGAAGTCAGGTGGGCATTAGGAAGCATCACTATGAGCAAAGCTAGTGGAGGTGATGGAATTCCAGTTGAGCTATTTCAAATCCTAAAAGATGATGCTGTGAAAGTGTCACTCATGCCAGCAAATTTGGAAAACTCAGCAGTGGCCACAGGACTGGAAAAGGTCAGTTTTCATTCCAATCCCAAAGAAAGGCAATGCCAAAGAGTGCTCAAACTACCACACAACTGCACTCATCTTACATGCTAGCAGGGGGCTTCTCTGGTGGATCAGATGGTAAAGTGTCTGCCTGCAATGCAGGAGACCCAGGTTTGATCCTTGGGTTGGGAAGATCCCCTGGAGAAGGAAATGGCGACCCACTCCAGTACTCTTGCCTGGAAAATTCCATGGGCAGAGGAGCCTGATAGGCTCCAGTCCATGGGGTTGCAAAGAGTTGGACACAACTGAGCAACTTCACTTTCACATGCTAGCAAAGTAATACTAAAAAATCTCCAAGCCAGGTTTCAACAGTATGTAAACTGTTAGCTTCCAGGTGTTCAAGTTGAGTATAGAAAAGACAGAGGAACCAGAGATCAAATTGCCAACATCTGTTGGATCATTGGAAAAGCAAGGGAATAACAGAAAAAAAAAAATCTATTTCTGCTTTATTGATTATGCCAAAGCCTTGGACTGTGTAGATCACAACAAACTGTGGAAAATTCTGAAAGAGATGGGAATACCAGACCACCTGACCTGCCTCCTGAGAAATCTGATTGCAGGTCAAGAAGCAACAGTTAGAACTGGATATGGAACAACAGACTGGTTCCCAATTGGGAAAGGCGTATGTCAAGGATGTATATTATCAACTGCTTATTTAACTTATATGTAGAGTACATCATGTGAAATGCTGGGCTGGATGAAAAACAAGCTGGAATCAAGATTGCCAGGAGAAATATCAATAACCTCAGATATCCAGATGACACCACCCTTATGGCAGAAAGTGAAGAGGGACTAAACAGCCTCTTGATGAAAGTGAAAGAGGAGAATGAAAAATTTGGCTTAAATCTCAATATTCAGAAAGCAAAGATCATGGCATCTGGTCCCACCACTTCATGGCAAACAGATGGAGAAACAGTGGAAACAGTGTCAGACTATTTTGGGGGGCTCCAAAATCACTCTAGATGGTGACTGCAGCCATGGAATTAAAAGACTCTTACTCCTTGGAATAAAAGCTATTACCAGCCTAGACAACATATTAAAAAGCAGAAACATTACTTTGCCAACAAAGGTCCATATAGTCAAAGCTATGGTTTTCCCAGTAGTCATGTATGGATGTGAGATTTTAAGCAGAAAGAAAGCTGAGCACCAAAGAATTGATGCTTTTGAACTGTGGTGTTGGGAGTGGCTCTTGAGAGTTCCTTCGACTGCAAGGAGATCCAACCAGTCAATCTTCAAGGAAATCAGTCCTGAATATTCATTGGAAGGACTGATGCAGAAGCTGAAACTCCAGTATGTTGGCCACCTGATGGGAAGAACTGACTTCTTAAAAAAGAACCTGATGCTGGGAAAGATCGAATGCAGGAGGAAAAGGTGATTGACAGAGGATGAGTTGGTTGGATGGCATCATGGACTCTATGGACATGAGTTTGAGTAAGCTCTGGGAGCCAGTGATGGACAGGTAAGCCTGTTGTGCTGCAGTCCATAGGGTCACAAAGAGTCAGACATGAGTGAGTGGCCAAACTGAACAGTCACATTGGAAAAAATTTTAAAAAATACTAAGCAATATTTTATCATATTTTATCCAAACATGGGGGCCAATTACTTGCTGCTCAAAAGCTGATAAAGAGGAAAGGAAATTTTATAGTGGGACTGGGGGTTGGGAGAGGGTGCATTCCTGTTCAAATGCTGAGTACCCCCCACTCACACTGGGTGGGCAAGAGCTTTTATAGGCTGAGGGGGCTACATGCAGAAATAACACAATCAGCTCTGACAGACATCTTGAAATTCATCACTGGTTGTCTGATAGGCATCATCTTGATTATTTTAAGTATAGTTAATCTTCAGCATCATAGTCAGGTTATTTCAAGTTATTTGAGGCCAATATTAGAAATTGTGGCAGCTTATGTCAATGGCTACATCTGGTCATTACATAGTTAACTACTCCACAAGGTAGAGGTTTTAGTATCTATAAGATGGCTCCCAGGATAAGGCTCAGAACATTATCTATAGCCTGAGGAACTGAAGGCAGTTGACTTTGCTTAGTGACTAAGCTATTATTATTTGGTCCCCTTTGACTGTTTTTCTTTCTTTTTAACATTTTTTTCACTTCTCTGATTAGACACATTGTTTGGTTAAAGTTGTTCCACAGACACAAGGTAGGCTGAAGACAGGTTTAGGGGGTGGGGAGGGGCCATTTCAATACAGCTTTGCCATTTTTACTCAAGAAATCTGCCATGAAAAATGAAAACATATGTCGACACAAAAGTTTGTATATAAGCTTCACAATAGCCAAAAGTAGAAACAACTCAAATATTTAAATGATTAAGCAAAATGTTTTATATTCATACAATGGGATTCTATTCAGAAATAAAAAGGAACAAACTACTAATACACATTATGAAATGGATGAAAGTTGTATGCAAAAAAAGCAAATATTGCATTAACTATTTATATGTAGTGCTCCAGAATAGCTAAATCTGTAGAGAATTGAGAATTGGAATGTGAGATGACTTCAAAAAAGCATACAAAATGTATTTAATCTGATAAAAATTTTGTAAAACTGCATTGTGGTAATGGTTGCATAATATTGTAAATGTATTTTTAAGAAATCACTGAATTTATAAATACTGAGTGAATTTTATGATGTGTAAACTAGACCTCAACAAAGCTTTCTTTTTAAAAAATGTATGATGCATGAGTGTTAAGTAACTTCAGTTGTATCCAAATATTTGTAACCCTATGACTGTAGCCCACCAGACTCCTCTGTCCATGGGATTCTCCAGGCAAGTATGCTGGAGTGGACTGTCATGACCTCCTCCAGGACATCCTCTCCACCCAGGGACGGAATCCACCTCTGCCGCTCTTGTACTGCAGGCGTATTCTTTATAGCTGAGCCACTAGGAAACCCATAGCTATAATTTATTAGCCACTTTGTTCTGTGCAACAATCTAAATGCTTTAAACATATTTTATTTAATCATTAAATCTTCAGAAATATTTATTATTTAAATAATGAAACTGAAACTCAGCAAAGTTACACATCGTACTGTAGTATTTTTTCAACTTGTAAATGAGGAGTTAGAATTGGAATCTACTCCTGAATTAAAACACCTTGACTTAAATCACCATTATACTGCCTAGAGTCACATAATAATTCCTTAGTCATGCCACATACTAGAGCTAAGAGTCACTCAATGCTGTTTGTAATATACTGTGGTATTCTTCTGTTATGGGCTGATTTGTGATTCCCCAAAATTCATATTTTGAAGCCTTAACCTCAGTATATCAGACTATGACCTTCTTTGGAAATAGGATATTTAAAGAAGTGATTAAACTAAAATGTCTTTAAAGTGGACCTTAATCCAATCGTTATAAAAAGAAGAGAATAAGATACACAGGGGGACACCAGGGACATAGGAAAATCAGGAAAAGACCATGAGGAAATCTAGCAAGAAGTAAGGCAAGGAGAGAGGACTCAGAGGACATGAAGGCTATAGGCAACACCTGAAAATTATTTAGCAAAAATAATTTAGGGAATAATAATTTCTTTATCCTGTATTTCCTTTAAATATTCAATTTTTCTACTACATTGATGTAATTTGATTATGTGGTTTAGTTGCTAAGTTGTGTCTGACTCTTGTGATCCCATGGACTGTAGCTTACCAGGGTCCTCTGTCCATGGGATTCTCCAGGCGAGAATACTGGAGTGGGTTGCCATTTCCCTCTCCAGAGGATCTTCCTGACACAGGAATTGAATCTAGGTCTCCTGCATTGCAGGCAGATTCTTGACTGACTGAGCTATGACAGAAGCCCCTAATATGATTATAATTTACACTATTAATGCATACTAAATTTTGGGCAATTGAATATTTTCTTTTGGCCTAATTTAATGAATTGGTACACATATGAAAGATCACTTCATTTCTTGCACTCAGATGTAAGTTTTTCTAAATTTCTATGCATTTGTTTCCCTCATAGCCTTTATTTACTCATTTTTTAAACCACTGACGTAACTCTAAGGCAAATTTTGGTTATTGGTCTCAGCAGTAACCCAGAGGATTACCTAAGCATTCAGTGCACCTCTATTTAGTCACAGTAGAGCTCAGCTCTTGAAAAAATATACAGAAAATCTATAGACTTTCTTTATGTGCATGAGTGCTAAGTCTCTTCAGTTGTGTCTGACTCCTTGTGACCCCATGGACTGTATCCTGCCAGGCTCTGTCCATGGGATTCTCCAGGAAAGAATAGTGGAGTGGGTTGCCACTCCAGGGAATCTTCTCCACCCAGGGATTGAACCCAGGTCTCTTAAATCTTCTGCACTGGTAAGCAGGCCCTTTACCACTACTGCCACCTGAGAAGCCCAGATTTTCTACACACATACCCTCATATAACCCTCTTATAGCTCAGTCTTTCTCTGTGCCTGTATTGATTTCTCCTATAGGCTTCATTTCATAATGTGCCCTGAAATTTAAATAATCTATTTAGTTCCAATATGACCTAAGAATTTAATTGGATTTGTAGGCAGCAATTTATATAGTATTAATGGATACTTTTCAAAAGTAGCTAATTAACAACTGACCTTATTTTTTTTTTTAAAGAAAGGAACTGAGAATTAAAACAAAAACAATACAAGAGAGATAGGAAAAAAAAAAAAATCTCAGGCCTTTTTCTCCCCTCCTAACAGTGGTATACATTTAATTAGCCAAAAGACATCCATCAGGGATGTTTGGAGAGCTGTGTGATACATTATGTTTCCGATTACCTCATGCCGATAAAAACAGCTAAATAATTTAAATGCAATTCAATAAAAATGTACTTTCAATGGGAAACTTAAAAGTTGGGTGATAGATTAAAAGCTTCCCATGACTTGAAGATTTTATAAGATCCTGCTATGAAAATTTGGAGTAAAAGATTACATTTTGTTTCCTATTTTATGCAGCCAGATTTCTTCATTTTGTGTTGTTTTCATAACAGCCCTGAATAAATATATGCTACATTATTTAGGTACACTGTTACATTGTACAAAAATTCAGTATCATTAATTATAGTTAAAACACACAGAAAGTGTTGCCTTCTTTGTGAGATCACCCTCCAAAAGTTTGATTCTGTCTTGCCTAAGACCCTACCCACATGGGCCAACCTTTCACTTATCCACAAAAGATTAATGATTTTGCTTTCCTTCAACCCACAATGAGAATATTTGTCCCCTCCTAGAACTGATTTCTCATGTTATTCAAAATATGTTGGTGGGCTTATGTAATTCCCTCCTGGGAAGGGATTTGTCTCTGAAAAAAGTACTGAAACCATCTTCACTAATTGGCCGCTTTGTTGGCAGGCAAAGCAGAGAAGCCCAGGATTAAATGGGCCATGAAAATTAATCTGCAACCTTCATCTAAAAACCGTTTAGGACAGCATTGAGGCTAGCTGGTCTGGCCATGTGGGTGCGGGGGACTCTGCTCTAACAGTCTATTCTGTGGATAAATGAAACCTTTATTTATCTTGTGTGTGTGTGTGTGTGTGTTAGTCACTCAGTTGTGTCTGACTCTTTGTGACCCTCATGCTCTCTAGCCCACCAGACTCCTTTGCTCATGGGATTCTCCAGGCAAGAATACTGGAGTGGGTTGCCATTTCTTTCTCTAGGAGATCTTCCTGACCTAGGGATTGAACCTGGGTCTCCTGCATTGCAGGCAGACTATTTCTGACTGAGCCGCCAGGGAAGACTTTATTTGTCTTGCATGATATCTAATAAGATACCTATCTCATTTGTTACATTCTTTCATTTAATAATTGCCTAAACTAACCAAAAGTCTAAACAAACCTCCATTTAGAGGTCCCTGGATTATCTGGATCAGTTTTACTTTAAGTGTCTGTTTAATATGCAGATTTATGGATCCTGTCCAGGAATCAGATCCTGCTTTCTTAAGCACACTGCTTTGATGATGAGATTTAAGCTGCACAGGGTTTTCAAAAGCAGTTCTTCTTAGAAAGTAGCTCCAGCTTGTGCACTTTAAGCCCCTAAATCTTATAATCAAGTGTCCCTGAGAAAAAGATTGAGGGTTGAAAAACCATTTCACAAGGAGCTGTCCCTGGAATATCATACTGGTCAATCCATTTGATTTCAGCCTCTGTTCATCACAGAGATTCTTAAAGGAAATCCTATGATTGTTTTCATTTTATTAATTTTTCTTAATATATCATTAACAGTTTATTAATTTGAGGAAGGTTTTTCTTGAAAAAAATCTTTGGGATCCAAAAGACATGGCTTCTAATCTTGGGCTTACTGTGCAGTTTCTGTGGCATTTGGCAAGAAAGTTACTATGTGTTTCAGCTTCCTCATCTGTAAATTTAAACTTTGATAAAACACTTACCTAACTTGTGTTACATATCTAGCAAACTGGATTACTTAATATATTTTAGTCTATTTTATGTTATTTATGTTAAAAATTCCTTAAAAATTAATGTGAGCCTGCTACAAAATAATTTTGTAACATTCTTTACAAAAATCAGATAGAATTATTATTTTCCTCTTCTCTGCTCTATCATTGATAAACATAGTTCTGTCAGTTTTAAAGGAAACCTTGATTCTTTTTCCCATTGGTGTTTCTTAATTGTCATTTTAAGGTATTTTATGCCTTAGAAGCAGATGAGCTGCTATCCATGGTATCACTTGCCCCATAGCTTGACAAAATAGCTTCATGTTACTGAGAAATTCAGTGCTGAGGAGAAAAAAGCTGAACTACCACAATGCAATAATATTTATCTTCAAAATAGTCCCATAGCATTTCTCTGGGAAAGCAGATACAAAGATACTCTTTGCCTTAAAAAGTTGCTATTTAAATAAAAAGTACCATTATCTAATTAAAGGTGCAAAAATAGTCACAATATACAAATATTATAGCACAGAAAAATTTGGTAAGGAGAAAAATGAGATTAGGCTAAGGCATTTGGTTAGTAGAAAACAAACTTTTTTCATGCATCTCAAATGATTACTTTGTATAATTGGATTAAATTTATGATGGCATTTAAAATGTAAAGTCTCCCAGGACAGACAATCAATATATTTTGTATTCTATGGACTGCTTTGCAACACAATAGCTTGTTCAATGAGTACCTTTGACATTGGCTGTAAACTTATGCTGAAAATAATTGTCTCACTTGAATTTACTTACTTTTGTTTGATTTGTCTGTTTTTTTTTTTTTAAGAAACTACCCAGATACGTTGGCAAGAAAGAAGAAAAAAACAATTTAACTTTTACAATATTTTGCATATTTTACTTTAAGTCCAAAAGAAGAAAAAATAATAAAATTATGGTCATTCAGCCATGCTAAATGACTAATACGCCTCAACAAAGTGAGTCCCTGCTCAAGCCAAATTGGGAGATCTTTTAAGTAAATGGACATATTCAATTGATACCATGAGATGCTTTATAACAGATCTATCCATCCACTTTTGGGTGCTTTTTGGAGTGCAATTCATGATCCTTAAATTTATCTCTGAAAATGGAAAATAAACAGTTCAGCTTTATTTGGATTTTCTCTTCAACATACCTTATAATTTAATTGATGAAAATGAATTTAGTGCTTTTCATTCAGATCTGAAAACACAGTGCTGTTCACATTTTTCAAGGTTGTTTGGTCTTGGGTTTATAGAAGAAAATCAGAGGAACTTCTTACTTCCTAAAAAGGATCAAAGAGACTTTCTTTTTTAATATGCTAATGAAAATGAAGAGTTTACTAGTATTACTAAACACTCCCTATCAGCCTTTTAATTAGTGACCCACTCAACTACTCAAAATGATATTGACTGAAAGTGTTGCAGAAACGGGAGCCCCTTCCAGGGGCTGAAAGTGGGCTCTTGCCTAACATTTGGAAGTGAATTGTCCAAGGAGACACATGTGCTGACAAAGCAAGAGATTTTACTGTTGTGTAAAATCCATCATATTTGAACTCACTTTTATGCTTCTAAGTTTGTATTACATTTTTGGAATTAATTAAATAACAAGAGCATCTAAATCAAATAATATACATATTTGTATATGTATACATACACATATTAAAAGAAATTTAGATTTAGAAAAGTACAATAGGATCTCTAGAGTAAATGTGGTTCTTCTTTTTACAACTTTTTTTTTAATGTATATTCATTTCCTTAATATTCTTTTACCATCATGTTACAACTACCTTAAAAATCAGAACCGCAGAACTTAACACGTACATTTAATGTGTCAAGTCCAAGTAAGTATATAAGTATTTCAGAAGATCAAAGCTGGCAACAAAAGTGTCAGTACTGTGGTTCACGCAAGTTGATTTTTCTGTGAGGCAATGAGCTAAGTTCAATTGCCCAAGTTTTCAATAGACTTCTTAGCACAAAGGTGGCTATTAGGAGCAGGCAGCCTAATCAATTTGCTCCCAAGCCAAAAGGAGAGTTTAGTTACCTAGTATACTATCATCATTGCCATGCAATTGACCTTGCAAATGCTTACCAAAATGACCACCATCTCTGAATATTGTTTTCTTGTTTTTTGACTTTAACAAACTTTTTACCTTGTTAAATTTCATTCCATGCATTTTGCCATATCTCTGGCCTTAAACAAACAAACAAACAAACAAAACAAACAGCAATGTTCTTTTGGAAATGGATAATACATGAGGCCGTGCATATAGCCATAAATGTAATAAGTTTATAATTATAAAGCTCTAGAGGGAAGAACAACTTAGATTAACTATGATCTACTCTGGAGAGTTTTTAATTACCAACCCCAGTGGGGAATAAGTGGTAACATTAAAAAAGAAATTAAAAAAAAATCTGAAATGGACATAAGTTTGGATATTAATAAAAAATTTCCACTTAGGAATGGATGAGATGTGTGATGGTGTTGCCATCTGTAGTCACTAGAATATGGATTAGCTTTCCTGCTCTATTTCTCTCTGTCAACCTGAGTGATCACAGATATCACTTGCTTCTCAGTTAAGTAAAGTAGCTAATTATCATCTTGAAAGTCTGATTTTTTGAAAGGACAATTGAGAAATCCATTCTAGAATTAAAGGGAGAGGTTTGTAAGGCAGTATTCAGTTCAGTTCATTTCAGTTGCTCAGTCGTGTCTGACTCTGCGGCCCCCGTGGACAGCAGCATGCCAGGCTTCCCTGACCATCACCAATTCCCGGAGTTTACTTGAACTCATGTCCATCGAGTTGGTGATGCCATCCAACCATCTTGTTTACTGTCATTTCAGGATTGGAGGGGAGGCCATAACCTTTCCTTACAATGTGTGGTATTTTATCCAAAATTTCCATCCACACCTACATATATTCCAAATGCTTCCAATCAGTCCAGTTCAGTCGCTCAGTCATGTCCGACTCTTTGAGACCCTAATGAATCACAGCACGCTAGGCCTCCCTGTCCATCACCAACTCCCGGAGCTTACTCAAACTCATGTCCATCAAGTCGGTGATGCCATCCAGCCGTCTCATCCTCTGTCATCCCCTTCTCCTCCTGCCCCCAATTCCTCCCAGCATAGGCAATCACAAAGATATGAATACATGATGACATGCTTTTTCTTCCTTCCTCTCTTTCCTCAAACATCTTGCTTTTTCAATTCTCTTTTAGCATTCTACTCCAACAATCAATATCTTGCAAGTCACTCTTTGGCTTCTCTGCCCACATTTAGAATACTAATTGAATTAATATAGTGTTCAAATCCTATGCTGTAAAGGCAAACTTCACTAATGGTTCATGGAAACAGGAAATTGAAGTTATATCCTGGCAAAAATTTCCACCAAAGGTGTTAAAGATTATTGATTTTAACTGACTGTTGGCAAAAATAAGGAAGAATCATGCATATTGTAGTCCATTAAGAAGAGTACAGATGCACAATAAGGATGCAGCTCTCTCAGTGTTCAGTCTCAATAAAGGGAAGGTCCTTACAAGATCTTCAGGACACTAGGCAACCATCTTGTACTAATCAACAAAAAGCAACATTTTAGGCTAATTCTCCTGGGTGACTTACCTCTGGATGAACAAAATTAAGTTCCATTTAGCTGCTTGTTATGCTGCCATTCATAAATTGCTGTTCTTTCTCCACCTCCTTCTTGATTTCCTCCTGTGTGTTCAGCTAATTGTTTAGCAATGCCATTATTTTTTTTTTCTTTTCTTTTTTTTTTCCATTTATTTTTATTAGTTGGAGGTTAATTACTTCACAACATTGCAGTGGGTTTTGTCATACATTGACATGAATCAGCAATAGATTTACACGTATTCCCCATCCCGATCCCCCCTCCCACCTCCCTCTCCACCCGATTCCTCTGGGTCTTGCCATTATTAAAACCCAAATTCTAACTTGCCCAGTAACCCAACACCTTCTCAATTCTCAAAACACCTGGGCTAAATGTTGCCTTCCCTACATTTCACTTCTGAGATTCATTCTCTGCTCTCTGCTTAGCTATAAAGCAGCTGTGACACTGAATGACTGGGGGTTGGGAAGGTGTTGGAGATCAAAACAAGCGTAATTTGGTCCAAAATAACTTTGGGTTTTCTTTATGGAATAGATATTTGATAGATTGAATTAGACTAACCAACTGTGTTATTTACATAACCCCCTGCATACCCTCTGAATGTCCCCCTTATGTTAAGCTGCAAAACATAAGCTGCAAAGAAAAACAGTTTTGTCTAAAGGAATAAAATCTTATAGAACATTTAATATCACCAATTCAATATGTAAACCATTAAAGAAGATGCCAATTGCATTTCATAGATTTGGCTATGAAAATAGCCAAATAATATAGATAGATTGTGAGAAGATCTGGAGGAGTTAAAATCTCTGATCAGCAATCAGCCAAGTCTAGGACCTTTGCCATAACATTTATTCATTACCAACTTCTAGGAAATGAAATGTTAACTCTAAGATGCCATTTACATCTATTTTCTATTACCTTATTATTTGGATTGTATGGACTCAAAAGAGGAGAGAGAAATAGAAAACAGAAAGTTTTGAGAATGAGAATACTTATATGTGGCATATGCACTTTGAGCTCCGCAAGACAAATTTGAAGTACTATACTTCATAGGCTTACCAAAGATAGCTGGGTGGTAAATCTACACTATCCTTTAGGTGATATGGACTTCCCAGGTGGCTCAGATTGTGAAGAATCTTCCCTCAATGCAGGAGACCCAGGTTCAATTCCTGGGTGGGGAAGATCCCCTGGAGAAGGGCGTGGCAACCCACTCCAATATTCTTGCCTGGAGAAAGCCGGGGACAAATGAGCCTGGCAGGCTATCGTTCATGGGGTCGCACAGAGCTGGACACGACCTGAGCAGCTGACACTTTCACTTTCACTTTGGGTGGTACAGAATCCTTTACTTAAAAATGCTTTGTCTATAAATGAAGTAGTGTTAAGATCCCTTTGGATGAACAAATCAGTTGCAGATCTATTTAGCCATCCATTTTGAATAACCCAAAACTATTCCGTCACTACTCCATACTAAGCTGCTTAGAATATGGTATGATAAATGGGTCTTAATGTCTTCCCAAGTTCTGTTTGGAGTATTATGATCATAATTCTATTGTATAGACCTCCCGTTCGTTGTTTATGAGCTTAGAAAGGAGCATCCAGGGGAGATTTTTTGCACTTGGAGGCAGTGATTGTCCTAATAAATTATTGAGTTTTAGGATAGCCACCACCTCTAATTATTCATTTGGCTTTGCTCAAATGAAAACGACACAAAACACTGAAAAGAAAGAAGGACTTAACTATGGTCCTTCTGCTGTAACTAACTAGCTAAGTGACATTTAGAAAAATCCTATATTTTATGGCCTTAGGATATTACCAAAGATCAAGGATCTAGACTAAGATTATTACCTCTTAGATTCTAAAATTCCATTTTAACTTCACTATGTCACTACTTTCCCATCTTGATTTCCATCTTCACCTATCCAATGGCAAATCAGGGTTTCCCTGAGAGCTCAGTTGGTAAAATCTGCCTGCAATGCAGGAGACCTCGGTTCAATTCCTGGTTGGGCAGATCCACTGGAGTAGGGAAAGGCTATACACTGCAGTATTCTGGCCTGGAGAATTCCATGAACTGTATAGTCCATGGAGTCACAAAGAGTAGGACACGACTAAGCAACTTTCACTTTATAGCAAATCACTTTCTCTTCTTAAAAAAAAAAAAAAAAAAAGTGAGGCTCTCTTGTGAAAATGCTTTGAAAAATATCAAAATTGGAATAAATAAATTAAATGTTAATAAAATGTACCACTAAGAAGTTCTTCAAACAGAAATGAATTAAATGAAAGCAATTTTTTATAAAATGCTCACCTTCCTGTAACTTTAATAGCATATGCTTTTGTACTTATTTTTGTGATTTTTCTGTGAAAAAGTCTGGCTTTATAATAAAAATCCCCACTATTGCATGGAAATAAAGTTGTTTTTGACACCTAGTTATCTTTTTTTTTCTCATTAAACTTATTTGATAATTAACCAGTTATCTGAAGGACACGACTGCCTTTTCATATCTGTCGGAAAGACACTTTGTGCTTTGCTGGGCCTATGCAGTTCCTACACAGACCTATCTGGGCTGAAGTCATTCAGAAGCATCATCTGTGATAACAGAAACTTATTTTTCCAGATGTGTTCTTCTCAGTGTAAAGACCTATATACAAACTGTGCTATAGCCCATAATATGTTTGAACTTCACAATTTCCCGGGCCCAACTAGAATTTTGAATTAAATGATTAAATTGATAATTTTTGAAAGATTTGTACTTTGGTTTAAAAGAAAGTAGCAGGGACTTCAAATCAAAGAACAACCTTTGAATCATAGAACTTTGAACTTAGAAGGTACTTTCAAGGCATGCTGCTGCTGCTGCTAAGTCGCTCCAGTCGTGTCCGGCTCTGTGCGACCCCATAGACGGCAGCCCACCAGGCTCCCCCGTCCCCGGGATTCTCCCGGCAAGAACACTGGAGTGGGTTGCCATTTCCTTCTCACGGTATTCTTACCTATTAATATCATTTCTAAGATGAGGAAGGTAAGACTTAAGGAAATACATGTGACCTGATTTACCTTTGTCCCTGAGTCCTTTCCAAAGTACGCAGAATGCCTTTTCTTAGAAGGCTTAAAGGACACTTTGCCAGAATGACAGAATCTCAAAGATGAAATTGATAAAAGCTGATTTATATATTGAGGTATTTCTTCACTGTGTTTTTTTCACTTTTTCTCCCTTCCTTTTCCTAGGATTCCATTAAAGTCAAAGGCAATTTTGTAAGCATGTCGTTGTTCAGTCCCTAAGTCTTATCCAATTCTTTGCAACCCCATGGACTGCAGCACACCAGGCCTCCCTGCCCCACACCATCTCCCAGAGTTTTCCCAAGTTCATGTCCATTGAATTGGTGATGCCATCCAACCATTCATCCTCTGCTGCCCTCTCCTTTTGCCTTCAATCTTTCCCAGCATCAGGGTCTTTTCCAATAAGTCTGCTCTTCGCATCAGGTGGCCAAAATACTGGAGCTTCAACTTCAGTATCAACACTTCCAATGAGTATTCATGATTGATTTCCCTTAGGATTCACTGGTTTAATCTCCTTGCTGTCCAAGGAACTCTCAAGAGTCTTCTCCAGCATTGCAATTCGAAAGCATCACTTCTTCAGCACTCAGATTTCTTTATAGTCCAACTCTCACATCCATATATGACTACTGGAAAAATCATAGCTTTAGCCTTACTTTGTCGGCAAAGTGAGGTTTTTGCTTTTCAATAGACTGTTTATTTTTGTCATAGGCTTCCTTCTAAGAACCAAGCATCTTCCAATTACAAGGCTGCAGTCACCATCTGCAGTGATTTGGCGCCCATTTATAAGCATCTTAGATAATGATTCTGTCTAGAACATCTACCCTTGGCAACTCATATTGTTTTTTAAGTATCTTTTATTGACCCAAAGAGGGCTTTGCCTGTAACAAGCATTTAAACTGTGGTTCTTAACCACAGTCTTATGTTAAAATCCCCTGAGGCACTCTAAAAATCCTGGTGCTTATCCTTCTCCTCAGACCAACTTAGGTATCAGAAATTTATAAAGCTCCCTTGATAAAAATAAAGTACAAAAAAGATCGAGAGTCACTGCAATGGAGCCCAATTTATTAAGAAGAATTCTTACACCTTTTGAGGAATAACACAGGGTTTGTGTCTACCATGTATCTCACCTACAAAAACAAGTTTTCACTTAATGAAACATTTTAACCTAATAGGCTGAGAATAGGCTGAACATTCTTCTTATGCAGTCCCTACATATTTTTAAAATGTTCATTTTCATTTATTTTATTCATTTATTTATTTAGCTGTGCTGGGTCTTAGTTGCAGCACATGGGATCTTTGATCTTAGCTGCAGCATGTGGGATAAAGTCCCAGGTTAGGGATTGAAACCTGGTCCCCTGCACTGGGAGAACAGTCTTAGCCTCTGGACCACTAAGGAAGTACCCTGATCCCTAAATGTTTTATTGGAAGTTATTTTCAAACTGCCAAAACAGTTTTGACCCAAGTTATTTTGACCCAAGTCTGTATACTAATGCTGAGCAGATCTTGGATAGTAGTTGATTTCAATGCATAAAGATAACTCTCGAGTCTGCCTCCATATCACACACTTTCATGCTAATTAACCACCTATCAGTATAACTTTGGATTATTTTGACTCCCAAAGACACGTCTCAGAATTTTAATTTGTCCATTCGTAACCTGAATATCATTGGGGAACATAGTTTGCTTTTGTTTATCAATATGCCCAAGCCAAATGGTACATTTTTGTTTGTGTTTAGTTCAAACCCTGCTGTCTCAGCATATGTCTCATAATCAAATGGTGCCCACACAGTCTCATAGGTAAATAGAAATCCCTGGGTGTTAGCTGCACATGAAATTATTCACTTTAAGGTATTCATTTCCTGATTCATGAATCTCTAACAACGAGCAGGTTTGAGTTTATCAGCAGGCAGCCTTGCCAACGGGTCTGCAAAAATTACCAAATGGACCAGTAGACAATTCAGGAACACCTGCCTGATGCTTCTGTTGTTGGTTGCTTTCCCAAATCAACCATTTCAGAAGAGGAAGTATGAGCTACAGTTAGATCTCAAGATTTGACACGGTTGCTGAATTGTAATTGAAAGCCATATGCCTACTCAATTTGAGGGGAAAACTGTGTTGTGCTGAGTTATGTATTGTTGGTTTTGCCCTAGTTTCCAGAGAGGTAGTAAACCATATTCACTATAACATGTGCATTAGTTTCTTTGAGAACCTTTGGATGGCTTTTATGAGCTACTCTTTAAATGTAATAACTGTCTCTCTATTAAAGCAAAATTTAACATCTATTTTTGAAATTAGCTATTTAAACTAAATTATGCCTAGAATCTTAAATTTGAGGGCTGACTCAAGGGACAGTTGGGCTAAACTTGTTCGAGAGATAAGAAATTCCAAGCAGGCAGCATATCAAAGTGGTTTAAAGGAATGTTCTTTTATACCTATGTCTTTGATCCACTGCAATTCGTGTATCCAAAGAAAGGACAAACTCCATGTAATAACTTAAATCTAAGGTATAACCGCTTTCTAATTCTTGAAAATATAGATCGCCTAGCACACCTTCAACCACCACTCCCCCAAACAAACTTAGGTGTGAACACATCTTTAGTGATGTCTCTGTGGAAGATACAGTATTCAACTGCAAATGTTTGCTTTCCAGCATTTCCCAAGTTCTTTTGCTTTTAAAAGGAGGCCATATGACTACTTCTAGCCAGTGAAGTGAGAAAAATGGCTGCATATCACTTCTGACCTAGACAACTGAGAACAAGTTTGTGACCTCCATCACTCCCTTCTTCTGCCACAGTTGTCTAGAAAGACACATGCTCTGGAAAGCAGAGTCACAGATGGAAGAGAACTCTCCAACCCAAATGAGAGCGTGACATGGGGGAGAGGAAATCTTGCTATGTTATTGCCACTCTAAGTTTTTATATTATGTTAACTAATGTTAATTATCAGGATTAGTGCAATCTTCCTGTCTCAAGAAATAATATCAGCTATGTAATTTATTATTTTAAAATTTTTGCTGAAAAAAAAATGAACATGTTTAACCTCTAGCCAATGAAACTAGAGCCTCATGATGGGGCTCACCTTTTCACTTCCTTTTAGTACATAAAGCAGGGAGAAGATTCAATATTTCAAACAGCCTAATTAAAATCCAGAAAATATTACTGAATTTTTTGAATTCCACAGACAATATCAGACACATAGTAGATGCTCAATAAATGTCCAAGGGGAAGATAGATGGATGGAGAAAGAGAAGAGGATTCACATCTCAAAAGGAAATCTCTAGTGAAAGCAAACAAAAATTTATTTTTCTAAGACTAAAATCCCCTAGACTTTGAGTACTTGAGGATTTCTTACTTCAAATACTCACTATTTGTTAATTTTAAAATAAATTCCAAAAAGCAGGACTAACTCTAGCAATTTTAGGTACAAAGACATCTTGAGTCATTTAAAATCTGAAGTATTTCACTTTGAATTCCTCTGGGATTCAATTCCTCTGGAAGCCCACCCCTTCCCCATGATAAATTTTCAGATTAAAAAAATTTTAAAAAATTAAGGATAATTTTTAGAGAACAGCATTCAAGGTACAAGGATGGAAGATGACGAAAGAACAAATGGAAGATCAGAGAATTGGGCTTCAAATATTGATGTTTAATATACTTCTACAAGTTCAACAAGTTAAATTCACTATAATCCAGGTTTCTCTTTTGTAAAGAGGAATAACGAAAAGTTATTTGGAGATTTGTATAGAAATTAAACAAATAAGAATAAAATCCTTAGTCCTTAATAGGAAAATTATATAGTAAACATTACTGTTTCTCTCTCATATCAGTTATAACAGGTAATATAACTTTAAGTCTTGTTGTATTCAATTTTGTTGTTGTTATTTTTTTCCCCATGCTATTGGTCAGAGCTGCTTTGTTTGGGGTTTCCCAGGTGGCTCATTGAATCTGCCTGCCAAGCAGGAGACGTGGGTTTGATCCCTGCATAGGGAGGATCAACTGATGGAAGAAATGCAACCCATTCCGATATTCTTACCTGAAAATCCCATGGACAGAGGAGCCTGGTAGGCTATAGTCCACGGTGTTGCAAAGAGTTGGACAGGACTTAGCAAGTAAACAACAACCGCTTTTGTTTCATTTTCTCCCAAATTGTCTACTTAGTACATTGGGAAAAAGTTCATCTTCTCGCTCCTCTAACTCCAGCTCTATCTGTGATAAAGAGCATTATCTCTGCTACCTTTTTCCCAGAGATGGCACATTTAGTAATAAAGAAATTAGCTCTTTTCAATGATCATGTCCAGAAATGTAATCTTTCATCACTTATAGATGGAATTGTATCTACCACTGGACAATTGTAACTCAGTATCAGCTGAATTAGACCATCCTTGACTTCTTAGTGAAGTTATGTTACAATTTTGTCCAAATTTAAATGAATTTGAGAACTCTCTCAACTATAGAAGAATTTAGTATATACAAAGGACTGCACAAAGGACCTGATTTGTGTTCAACAGTCCATCAACCAGATGCATCTCCCACCTTAATTCCCAGGTGGCAATGGCTAATGCCTCCCAAAACTTTGGAAAGAGCCTTTATGCTGACAATGCTGATAGAAATAGCTGAGAAAGCATTTTTATGAAAAGGGTGTGGTCTCTAGCTGTTTCCAAAATCACATATCTTCAAAGGGCCAGAATACTTGATTTCATGAAAAGATGAAGAGAGGACTCTCATGCCTGACTCTACAGCAAACTTAACCTTCTTTGTAGAAGAGTCTCAAAGTCCACCAATAAGATAACTAACAGTTTTTAGCCTTCTCCTTCTACTGATCCAACATTCATTGGATCATTTGAAAAGCAAGAGAGATCCAGAAAAACATTTACTTCTGCTTTATTGACTATGCCAAAGTCTTTATGTGGATCACAACAAACTGTGGAAAATTCTTAGAGTTGGGAATACCAGACCACCTACCTGCCTCCTGAGAAACCTGTATGCAGGTCAAGAAGCAACAGTTAGAACTGGACATGGGACAACAGACTGGTTCCAAATTGAGAAAGGAGTACATCAAGGCTGTATACTGTCATCCTGCTTATTTAACTAATACTCAGAATACATCATGTGAAATGTTGAACTGGATGAAGCACAAGCTGGAATAAAGACTGCTGGGAGAAATATCAATATCCTCAGATATGCAAATGACAGCACCCTTATGGCAGAAAGTGAAGAGGGACTAAAGAGTCTCTTGATGAAAGTGAAAGAGGAGAGTGAAACATTTAGCTTAAAACTCAACATTCAAAAAATGAAGATCATAGCAACCGGTCCCATCGCTTCATGGCAAACAGATGGAGAAACAATGGAAGTAGTGACAGATTTTATTTTCTTGGGCTCCAAAATCACTACAGATGGTAATTGTAGCCATGAAGTTAAAAGACACTTGTTTCTTTGAAGAAAAGCTATGACAAACCTAGACAGCATATTAAAAAGCAGAAACATTACTTTGCTGACAAACATCCATCTAGTCAAAGCTACGGTTTTTCCAGTAGTCACATATAGGTGTGAGAGTTGGACCATAAAGAAAGCTGAACGATGAAGAATTGATGCTTTTGAACTGTGGTGTTAGAGAATTCTCTTGAGAGTCCCTTAGACTGCAAGGAGATCAAACCCGTCAATTCTAAAGGAAATCAGTCCTGAATATTCATTGGAAGGACTGATGCTGAAGCTGAAGGTCTAATACTTTGGTCACCTGATGCAAAGAACTGACTCATTGGATAAGATCCTGATGCTGGTAAAGATTGAAGACAAGAGGAGAAGAGGGGAACAGAGGATGAAATGGTTGGACAGCATCACTGACTCAATGGACATGAGTTTGAGCAAGTTCCAGGAGTTGGTGGTGGATAGGGAAGCCTGGTGTGCTGCAGTCCATGGGGTTGCAAAGAGTCGGACACAACTGAGCAACTGAACTGACTAATACCACTCAGGATCCCATACTTACTTGATCTTTTGCATCAGGGTAGTCAGCTGAGGGACAAATAGTAGTTGAAATCTAGCCCCTGCCCCCTAACCAGTGGTGAGCCTGTGATCACAGGTCCTCCATCTGGAAGGGTGAATTTCACTTGCAAAAAGCCCCATGCAGGCTACCAATGGCTGATAATATTGCTCAGCAAGTAGAAATGCTTTCGTTTAGGTGCCTTGTGTCAGGCCTATTAATGTTTACTAGATAATTGCCCTGGGAGAAAAGAAGGAAGTTACAATACACATGAAGCATGACTGAGCTAGAATTTTCACTAAATAGATAAAGGATACCAGATTCTTCAGAAAGCAGAGGTATAATTTTATAGAACAAGGCATTCTCTCCTACATACTTCATTCTCTTGAAATTCAAATAGTCCCATTTTAAGTAATTAACAAAGTTTATAGCAAACTGTCTAATAGGCCTTCCAATCTTTTCCTGAAAAAGTCAGTGATAAAATTGCCCACATCTAGATAATTTTCAAAGCTTGTATTGAAAAATGTCTACTAAATCCTTCAGCCTTTTCCTTACAAAATTAGTTTTACTTTTCTCTCAGAGATATATTACACATAGTCAAGAGCTTTATTTCTTATTGGTAATGTATCTAAATATTATTTAGATAGAAAAATAGAGATTTTGTGCATTCCTTTTCTTCCCTAAATTTTTTTAGATGATTATATTATAATATTATATGATTTTTGATAAAATTACTTAGTTAAAGCTGAGATTATATATATTTATTTCTCAGTATTTTTCAGTATATTTATTATGTATATTTATTTCTCAGTATCCCTACTACCATTTTGATATGCTAAAGCCTAAAACATAAAGCTTTGCACTTTTTTTTCTTTATCTTTTCCTAATCTATTTTTATTTTAAAGAATACACTCTATGCTTGCTATTCTGTTTTCTAAAGTGGGTCACTTGCTTTTACCCCCACAATTTTCAGACATTTTCTTACCTAAGAAATATAATTTTGAAACATATACTTGAGAGTTTTGATGTGAGCACCTGTTATTTTTTAATCCCCAAATGCAACTTTGCTTTATATGACAATTTATAACAACTGTATTTCTCTAAGACAGACTGTGTTTAAAGATTAAAAAGTGATTTTTTTTTTAAACAGGATCAGGAGAACTGATAGCAAAATCTCTAATCTTTATGGTTTATTGAACAAACTGCTTGAACTTTCTTGTCTTCATTTTATTTTAAAAATAGTTTTATATTTTTTTAAGAAATAGATGGAAACATAAAAGCAGGTTCAGATTAATTTTCGCTTCTAGAACTATTTGTCTATAACTTGCTATAAAATATAATACAAAACACATTATAGCAAAAACAACTGATTTAAATTTTTTCCCATTAAATCCCTACCACCTGTCACACTGTTCTTTTCTTCCTTCTATCTCTTAGAATATAATATTTAATTAATAAGCATGTATTTGGGTCTTATTTTATATTTAGACTTAGTTTCTCTCCTTCTCACTTCTCTGAACACCGTCTAGATATGATAGATAGACCACATTCCTAAACACTAAAATTAGCACTACTTGGTTTAAATAGTTTAACATGACCTCCTCAGAACCTAGAGAGTGGAAGAGGATAGAGAGTGATGTTTTTCTACTCTTTAGATTTGAAGAAGAGAGTCTAGGAGTAGACAAGTTTCAAAATGAATATCCTGAGGATATTTTCAGATTCAATTTATAGTTGCAACATAGTCAGACAAGTTAGAGGTTATTCTAACAAGTGGATACTTTGCTGAACTGAACCTCAAAAACTCAAGAGCTCTGCCCATCAATAAGGTAGTCTCCCTAGGAAATTTTATTTTTAACTGCTATCTCTTTTAAGTCACATACTTTATTTTTCTAAAGTTGGAGAAACATCCTAAAATTGAGCTGTTCCCCTTGCATTTCCCCAGTGAAAAGTCAATTACTAATGTAGCTCTTGAAGAATGTTTTTGATGTTTAAACAACTTTCAAGGAAAAGAAAAAACAGGCAAACAAATTCAAAGTTTCCACTTACATTGAGATGGATACCTTCATAATTAACAGAACAAATCTCAGTTTCTTTCTACTGATGGTTTGAATTAAATCTATGTAAGTTTTTGTGGAATGTATCCAAGTATAGTTGCTATGAGAGATGCTTCTACCATATCAGAATACCTTGAAGTTTTGTACATGTAGTGTGTATTAGCATATTGTGTCTTTATAATCTAACTGTAATCTAATTTGATTGCATCAAACCTCTATGTTTTCTTGAATAAAAGGACTATATATTGCTTTAATCGCCATCATAAACAAGATGGTGGATATTGAAAAGGAATTTTATTCATTTTTAAAACTGCTCAAGATTGCCTTCACTTTTCAAAACTTCAAGACCCAGAAAGAGTAGGAACCAAAAATAAACAGCAACAAAAATTAATAGTATTGAAGTTCCTGACATGGCCATATACCAAGTTCTTAACATATTAAAAGATCTAGAATAATTACTTAGTGTGTTAGGGTGACTCAGTCACGTCCAACTCTTTGTGACACCCATGGACTGTAGTCTACCAAGATTCTCTGTCCTTTGGATTCTCCAGGTAAGAATACAGGAATGGGTGACCATTTCCTCCTCTGGGAGACCTTCCAGACACAGAGATCAAAATCGAGTCTCCCCCATTGCAGGCAAATTCTTTTCCATCTGAACCCCCAGGAAAGCCCCAAGATATCTACTTAAGGGAATTATAAATTTCCCTTGCTCTTGAATTAAATAATGCTACAACCAGGATGGCCCAGGTTTCATTTGCCATCTGAGTTGTTGAATATATATAGTAACATCCCAAGTCTTAGGCAGAGAAGGCAATGGCACCCCACTCCAATACTCTTGCCTGGAAGTTCCCATGGAAGAAAGAGACTGGCAGGCTGCCATCCATGGGGTCACTAAGAGTCAGACACGATTGAATGACTTCACTTTCACTTTTCACTTTCATGCATTGGAGAATAAAATGGCAACCCACTCCAGTGTTCTTGCCTGGAGAATCCCAGGGACGGGGAGCCTGGTGGGCTGCCGTCTATGGGGTCGCACAGAGTTGGACACGACTGAAGTGACTTAGCAGCAGCAGCAGCAAGTCTTAGGATATTGAGGCTTTACTTGCCTCCAGCAGAGAGTGTATTCATCTCAAATAGCATCAGGTTGGCATCTAAGTAGGGAAACAGAAATTCCTCAGTACCTAAAAAAGAATTTAATTCAAGGAATTTATTATACAAGTGTTACATCAGAAACAAGCTCCATAGACAGGAGCAAGAAAGAGAGAAAATACCATTACTGAAACATAAAAGAGAACAAAACATCCAGGAATTAGCAAGTCCAGGACTGGTACAAACATGTGACTCAGTGGAGTTCTAGGCTTCAGATAACAGAGTGTGGGTTTTAGGCTGGCTCAGTTCCATCCTAAGATGGGTTCCTTCTTTTCCTAGGGAGCCAGGGTTAAAAAGAGAGAGGGGAGTATCCCAGCTATAATCTCAATCTCTTGCTTGACAAAGCACACCTGATAAAAACACTTTTCCACGTAAAAGTAGTGCCCTTGATTAGTAAACTCAATAGCTCAGAAGTGATAGCCTAGCCTCTCTTTCCAAATGGATCACCCTGCTGGTGCTCCCTGGGCACACTTCTGCTGCTGAGTTTCAGCCACTTTCTCCCTCACTGATGCATTTACACAGAATCTGCATCGTCTTTCACACCAATCCAGTTTCCCTTAGTGTTATCAATTCAGGAGACAAGTCTGGTGATATATCTGAACTCCAATCATGGTTAGAAAACCATGTGTCACTTACAACTCAAGAAAGGCAGAACATTCCTATGACAGTTGCAAAAGTCTTGGTACATTATAGGTCCTCTAAAAAGCTCATATTTTATGTAGAGAGAGGTGATGTTACTTCCTATATACTCCAATCAGACAATCAGCAGTGGCCTTTTCAAAAGAAATGTTTTAATTCATATGACTATAGCAAAAACATCATCGGCTGGGTGGCTTTTAAACAGTAGAAGCTTATTTCTCATAGAATTGAAAACTGGAATGTTCAAGAGCAAGGTGGTGGCACATTCAGTGTCTGGTGAGTGTGCACTTCCTAAACTGCAAATGGCCTTTTCACTATGTCCTCATATAGTGGGAGGAGTTCAGTTCAGTTTAGCTTAGTCACTCAGTCGTGTCCAACTCTGAGCATGGACCGCAGCACGCCAAGCCTCACTGTCCATCACCAGCTCCCAGAGTTTACTCAAACTTGTGTCCATTGAGTCAGTAATGCCATCCAGCCATCTCATCCTCTGTCATCATCTTTTCCTCCAGCCTTCAGTCTTTCCCAGTCTCAGGGTCTTTGCCAATGAGTCAGTTCTTCACATCAGGTGGCCAAATTTTTGGAGCTTCAGCTTCAGCATCAATTCTTCCAGTGAATATTCAGGACTGGTTTCCTTTAGGATGCACTGGTTTGATCTCCTTGCAGTCCAAGGGACTCTCAAGAGTCTTCTACAACACCACAGTTCAAAAGGATCAATTCTTTGGCACTCAGCTTTCTTTATGGTCCAACTCACACATACATACATGATTAATGGAAAAACCATAGCCTTGAATAGATGGACCTTTGTCAGAAAAGTAATGTCTCTGCTATTTAATAGAGTGTCTAGGTTGGTGATAACTTTTCCTCCAAGGAGCAAGTGTCTTTTAATTTCATGGTTGCAGTCACCATCTGCAGTGATTTTGGAGCCCGCAAAAATAAAGTCTGACACTGTTTCCACTGTTTCCCCATCTATTTGCCATGAAATGATGGGACCAGATGCCATGATCTTATTTTTTCTGTATGTTGAGCTTTAAGCCAGGTTTTTCACTTTCCTCTTTCACTTTCATTAAGAGTCTCTTTAGTTCTTCTTCATTTTCTGCCATAAGAGTGGTATCATCTGCATATTTGAGGTTATTGATATTTTTCCCAGCAATCTTGATTCCAGCTTGTGCTTCATCCAGCCCAGTATTTCTCCTGATGTACTCTGCATATTAGTTAAATAGGCAGGGTGACTATCTACAGCCTTGACATACTCCTTTCTTGATTTGGAACCAGTCTATTGTTCCAGGTCCAGTTCTAACTATTGCTTCCTGACCTGCATATAGATTTCTCAAGAGGCAGGTCAGGTGGTCTGGTATTCCCATCTCTTGAAGAATTTTCCACAGTTTGTTGTGATCTACACAGTCAAAGGCTTTGGCATAGTCAATAAAGCAGAAGCAGATGTATTTCTGGAAGTCCTTTGCTGTTTCGATGATTCAGTGGATGTTGGCAATTTGATCTCTGGCTCCTCTGCCTTTTCAAAATCCAGCTTGACCATCTGGAAGTTCACGGTTCACATACTGTTGAAGTCTGGCTTGGAGAATTTTGAGCATTACTTTAATAGTGTGTGAGATGAATGTAGTTGTGTGGTAGTTTGAGCATTCTTGGGCATCACCTTTCTTTGGGATTGGAATGAAAACTGACATTTTCCAGTCCTGTGGCCACTGCTGAGTTTTCCAAATTTGCTGGCATATTGAGTGCAGCACTTTTACAGCATCATCTTTTAGGATTTGAAATAGCTCAACTGGAATTCCATCACCTCCGCTAGCTTTGTTTGTAGTGATGCTTCCTAAGGAGAAGTAGGATAGCTCTTTAATAAGGGTGTTATTTCCATTCACAAATGTTCTACCACCATGAAAATTAACTCCCAAAGTCTCCATCTTCTAAGACCATCATATTGAGGGTTAAGGTTCCAACATATGAACTTTGGTGGGAGACAAATACATATTACAGTAAACTAGCCTACCATGGAGTTTTTTATAAAAGAGTTTTGAAACATAGTTGTTTTACTATGATTGTTAGTTTTAAGCATACAGCAGAGTGATCCAGTTTTTATGTATTTGAGTATAGTTTCCCGTTTTATACAGTAGGTAGGTTTTTGTTGGTTTTCTATTTTATACATAATAGGTATGATGGAGATTTGAGAGCTACAATCTCTCGGGCAGGGCCCAGCCCCCACAGGTATTTTCACCCAGAGCTTTCAGCAGAGAATACCATTGGCTTGCACCCACGGCCATGAAGCTTTCGCATTGTACAACTCTAACGTGCTATTCGGTGGTGTTGATGGTGCCCCAGGAATTGTAAATCACGGAGATCCTACCCACGTACATAGCAAGTGTTAAATAAATACTTGTTAAATGATAACATTTGGGGTTAGCAAAACTTTATGCTCTAGAACAGGACAAATATCATTATATGGAAATAGATTTTATAGAGAAATGGATATTGGTAAATTATCTTAAGAACTTTTCTGGTTAAAAAATGCATTTTGCTTGAATAATAATAAGATATGAAATTGCCAGAGGAATGCTCTTAATGAATTAGGATCCACATACTCTACTCAATTAAATTATAGAAAAAGGCATGTTGAACATAATGAAGCATCATCTAATTAGAAGGTTCAAAAAGGTTTTTGAAAATCAGGGCTATCATGGAACCTTTTGCCTCAGGATACTGTCATCACAAGTGTCCTTTCTGCCCAAAATGATCATTAGTTTTTGCCCTAATTGCAGAGATGTGGGTATGTTAGACATTTCTTTCCTGCTCTCTCAAACAGAAGCCGAATTTCTTTTATTCTTTATTCTTTGCTTGCTTGCGCAATATAAGTGGGCATTGATACTATATGTTCTTATCGAATTTGTGTAATCTTGTATTGTTTATCTATCTAGGCTTTGGTCATTTTTTCCTTTCTTTCAATTTTTTATTTATTTATTTATTTTGGTCACACCCTGCAGCTTATGGGGCTTTAGCTCCCCAACCAGGAATCTAAAGTGCTCTTGGCATTGAAAGCGTGGAGTCCTATCCCCTGGATTATTCAAGGAATTCCTTTTGATTAATTTCTTACTTGTGACTGCTACCCTTTGAGAGTCCAGTCTCCACTGAATCCACTTTTATCTTGCTTTCTTACTCTTTTACCACTCCGTTCCCTAAGCCCAGGCTGAGCACAGTGGTGTGGAAACCTATGTGTATGGACTTGCAGATGGAGGGGTGTGGGGCAGCTATGCTGCCACAGAAATATCAACTCTGAGTGGCCGAGAGAAGTTGTGGATCACACATCATGTATTTTTAGACAACATACATGTAACTAACAATCAGCCTTGTGTAAGACATGGCCCTTAGCCTTGGGGAGGAACAGATACAAGTGTGTACATCCTGAATATGTACTCTCTAATCTGCCAATATAATAATTGACAGTGAAATAGTTGCCAAACTGCCTGGATAAATCTATACTCTGAGCACCTCAGCCTCTGATTTTAGCAGTACTTTATGGGAAGTCAACTTATAATCAAAAACTTAATTAGTGAATAGAAGAACAGAAAATGTCAAAATTCCTGACATGAGGAAGAGTATGTCACACTGCTGAGCCAGGATACTCTCCATCTTGGGTGAATTTAGATGAACATTTCTAGTTAGCCCCTCCTTTACCAGAGACTCTATTGCTGACTGTTTTTCTCTCACCCTCTCTCTTTTTTTTTGGCTAAATTAATCTGCATCAGTCCATTATTCTGGCCATACTAGCTCTGGACTCATTCCAGTTCTTTAATATTGTCTGTGCATTGATTGTGCTTCCCAGGTAACTAAAGAATTCACATGCAATTTGGGAGACCTGGGTTCGATCCCTAAGTAGGGAAAATGCCCTAGAGAAAGGAATGGCAACCCACTCTAGTATTCTTGCCTGGAGAATTCCATGGGCAGAGGAGCCTGATGGGCTACAGGGCTACAGTCTATGGGATCGAAAAGACCTGTACCTGACTGAGCAACTAACACACATTGATTGTGCATTATGTACTTATTTCATAGCTTAGTACCTGGAAGCCAATTTTACTTCCCTTGTTTTAAGTACTTGGGGCAGCCAACTACTGCCACAATAATGTACTGGTTTTTTGTTTGGGAACTAAAAGGAGCACAGAAAGATATATTAGTAAATTCAGCATTTTCTTAAAAAATGGAAGCTACTACAGTAGAACTGACATAGTTAAATTACCAAGGAGATATTCATTTACAAATACAAGTCCAATCACACAGTAGAGGAACACTTAGGTGAAATTTAACTAATTTAAATACTCAGTTCAGTTCAGTCACTCATTGTGTCCGACTCTTTGCAACCCCTAGGACTGCAGCATGCCAGGCTTTCCTGTCCATCACCAACTCCCAGAGTTTACACAAACTCATCTCCATTGAGTTGGTAATGCCATCCAACCATCTACTCCTCTGTCGTCCCCTTCTCCTCCCACCTTCAATCTTTCTCAGCATCAGTGTCTTTTCCAAGGAGTCAGCTCTTCACATCAGGTGGCCTCAGTATTGGAGTTTCAGCTTCAACATCAGTCCTTCCAATGAATATTCAGGACTGATTTCCTTCAGGATTGACTGGTTGGATCTCCTTGCAGTCCAAGGGACTCTCAAGAGTCTTCTCCAACACCACAGTTCAAAAGCATCAATTCTTCAGCACTCATCTTTCTTTATAGCCAACTCTCACATTCATACATGACCACTGGAAGAACCATAGCCTTGACTAGACAGATCTTTGTTGGCAAAGTAATGTCTCTGCTTTTTAATATGGTGTCTAGTTTGGTGATAACTTTTCTTCCAAGTAGCAAGCATCTTTTAATTTCATGACTGTAATCACCATCTGCAGTGATTTTGGAGCCCAAAAACAAAGTCTGCCACTGATTCCACTGTTTGCCCATCTATTTGCCGTGAAGTGATAGGACCAGATGCCATGATCTTAGTTTTCTGAATGTTGAGCTTTAAGCCAACTTTTTCACTCTCCTCTTTCACTTTCATTAAGAGCCTCTTTAGTTCTTCCTCACTTTCTGCCATAAGGATGGTGTCATCTGCATATCTGAGGTTCTTGATATTTCTCCCACCAATCATGATTCCAGCTTGCACTTCATCCAGCATGTTTCCCATGATATATTCTGCATAGAAGTTAAATAAGCAGGGTGACAATATACAGCCTTGATGTACTCCTTTTCCTATTTGGAACCAGTCAGTTGTTCTATGTCCAGGTCTAACTGTTATTTCCTGACCTGCATATAGATTTCTCAAGAGGCAGGTCAGGTGGTATGGTATTCCCATCTCTTTGAGAATTTTCCACAGTTTGTTGTGATCCACACAGTCAAAGGTTTTGGCATAGTCAATAAAGCAGAAATAGATGTTCTTCTGGAACTCTCTTGCTTTTTCAGTGATCCAGCATATGTTGGCAATTTGACCTCTGATTCTTCTGCCTTTTCTAAATCTAGCTTAACCATCTGGAAGTTCATGGTTCACATACTGTTGTAGCCTGTCTTGGAGAATTTTGAGCATTACAGTAATTTACTAGCGTGTGAGATAAGTGCAATTGTGCAGTAGTTTGAGCACTCTTGGCATTGCCTTTCTTTGGGATTGGAATGAAAACTGACCTTTTCCAGTCCTGTCGCCATTGCTGAGTTTTCCAAATTTGTTCACATATTGAGTGCAGCACTTTCACAGCATCATCTTTTAAGATTTGAAATAGCTCCACTGCAATTCTATCACCTCCACTAGCTTTGCTCGTAGAGATGCTTCCTAAGCATTTAAATATTATTGTATTATAATTCTATTAATATCAAAATGTATACAACTGGGGTGTTTATTTCTGTTCGTTTTTATCTCACATGTGGGCTCTTTCTCCCTCTGATAATTTGAACATTTTTAAATTACAGCTCCTTGGTTCATAGAAAAGTTTTGCTTCTTTTAACAAATGTTTCAGAGCTCTTAACTCCCTTTCTTAAATGTCCTGTCTTTGGCGACACTTCTTTTGTGATACCTTGAGACGTTCTTATTATTCTTTCCTCCAAGGGTCCTTAATTCTTTGCCTAGAACAAATCACATCTCTCCTATAATAAATAAACATACAAATAAATACATGAATAAGTTAATAAAGTCCCTTTCTTCATTCTATCTTTGTCATTCAAAATTCTATTAAATACACCAGAAAAGGATTTTAAAATATATATGGGAAAATAATTGCGATATAAATATGTATTTTTATTCAAATGCATACAGAAATTGAAAGCAGTCACCAGTTACTTTGGGTTTAAGATTATGGATTATGTTTGATGCTCTCTTTCTACTGTTTCTACGTTTTCAGAATGCTTACTGTGAACACACCCTTTTTATATATCAGAACAAATAGGTATTCTTTCTTTCTTTCTTTTTTTTTTCACCATTACCTTATGTAAATATGTGAATGTGCATGTGTTTGTGTGTCTGTGTGCAGAGTGTAGGGGGAACAGAGGAAGAGCGTAACCCACTCCTTATTAGTTCAGATCCATCTACATAGCTTCTTAAAGGTAACAGCTTCCATGAAGTGCTGATCTGAGGATTTGAGGACAGTGACATGTGGTCCTCTACCAGAATGTTGGTACCAAAGATCTTTGAAAGCTGGAGAAACGTATACTCTACTATGTTCTTTTCTCTCAGGCTATCAATTTATTTTTCTCTGTGGATGTTCATTACATTTTTCCAAACATAAAAAAGAATACTAATTTACACTTGTAATATATGACATATTTCTAGTATCATTAGCTTCTTATCATAAGATTGAATTTTTGCAATGCATATTTTAAGTAATTTGCTGCATTCTTAAGTATGACAATATTATGTCTTAAAGTTAAGATGTGTTTTGTTTACTTCTCCAAAAATGCATGCTTAGTTTTATGATAGAAATCAATATAAAACTAAAATTTACTGCATGCAGTTTAAAGTGTAGACATGAATATCTTCAATATGTGTGTATAAATATGTATACATTATTTAATATCTATATGGATAAACATAACCATATTTAATTTCTTAATTAAGGAATACTCTTAAAAATAGACTATACTCTTAAAAATAGAGTGGTTGTGTTTTCCAAATAAAATGTGGTAATTCACAGTATGACAAAAATAGAGGCAAAATGACACATTATAGGGAATTAGACCTGTCTTGGAAAAAGTCAAGAAATATATAGTGCAAATATGTCTTATGAATGATGTGTCCAGGGAGTGTCCTTCACATAGCTCTAATTCTTCAGTGAAGTGTATTCTGTTCTCCCATTCCAAATTTAAAAAGTTAAAATGATAATAATATAGCTCATAATTTTTACCACAGTTGTTTTCATAACTAAGCTTTCCAGGTTGTTTCCACTATATTGTTTGCTTTTGAGCCTGATGATCAACAATTTTGATGGATTATGTCTTGTCTGAAAGAAGGGATGATGTACACTGTAATAATACATGGCCATTTTATGTGCATCTTATAATAATGTTAGAACTCAGCACAGAATCTGGTCAGGTCTGATCACACGTGTTAAATAAGAGAAAACTGACATAATAAACATCTTCAAAGTTTAGACTCTTTGAGTTCAAATTCTTGCTCTAGTTATATAATCCTGGTTCTATTATTTAGATCCTCTAAGCTTCAGTTAACTTTTCTATAAAGTGAAAATAATGACACCAAACATATAATTATTGTAAGGTTCAGAGGGTATAATTTGTTTAAAATGCAAGACATATGGCCTGGTATAGAAAAACATCCCAAATATTTGTATTTTGGTTGGTAAGATGGTGTGGTTTTCTGTATCTGGAAGTCACTCTGGCATTCCATAGAGGCAAGATACTGTTTTGAAGTGAATATTTAAGAGTTAAAAATCTCAAAATGATCCCATCTGTTAGAGTCAAGTGATATATTACAATCTGATTAACTTACAACTATTTTCTTAAAATTTTAATTTGTAAAATTTGAATGTGAACCAACCAAACTACTGAATATTAGGAAACAAAGCTTTCAAGAAATGGAGTAAAAATGGCTTTAGGTAGAATTCTTGCCTTACTGATAAGCAAAAAGACTGGCCCCCATGACAGTAACTTCACGGTGTGACCTTATTTACCCTGAATATTAAACATTGTGTTGGGATATGCATTTCGCTTAAATCTGAACATCTTTCCCTTCTTGGTAAGCATACATATCTCAGGGGTATTATTATTTGCTAGTGTACTGCAATAACTTGTGGCCAGAATTCATAAGGGACGATTCAGAAGCTTCTTTCCTCTTGACATTAACTTTTACTGAGAGTCTATCTTGTGTAGGATTCAGCACCTATTTTTTCCATTTGCCCTTTAAGAAAATTCACTACTACCCTGAGGTACATGCATTGTGCATTTCCTCTGCTTTGGACCCCTCCTGCTCAACTGGTCCTGGCAGTGAAATTCCCATACAGGTGTTGAGATGATCATCTGAACTGAAATTTGATGTTCACTCATCACTTCCCTGTAGACAGTGACAGCCTCAGTCTTTTATCTGCCAGTTTATCCTTCCTCCTCACAGACACAAGCAGATTAACATATCCCCAAGAGGCCAATGTCTTTAGTTGCTGAAGCCACTCAATACTTATTACCTGACAGTGTTGGAAAGTGAGACTTATTTATTTATATCCTGCTACCTGCAAGGATATCTTCATGAGATACATGTGTCATTTTTGAGGGGGGCCCTGGGGGGACAAAAACTCCCAGCTTCTAGGTTGCCTGAAGCTGTCAAGACTTACCAAGTATAATTTTATGGTGGCCCTTATCCCACTTTAGACTCCAAGTTCAGGCCCAGTGTACTCTCTAAGAGTAATGTGAACTATAGGGAATGATATGGCAGTGGTTGAGGATGGTCATTGGGGAACTCTAACAATGTGAAAATTTTGGTTCTAAATGATATAAGGTGGCTGTCGACACAGACTTAAATCTCCAGATAATTATCCTTCTTCATTTCTTTGTGACAGAATCTTGGCCTCAGCAGCAGAGCGTGTCAGTCTAGCAACTTCTGCCACTTTGTTGTGGTGATGGTGAATTGATGCTTGACACTGATAAGGTCTAATTTCCCAGTGGACTTTGGGAAGGGGCTGAGATGGTATGGATCACTCTTCCGGCACACAGGGGCTATTTATATCATTGCCTTCCCTGTTCAAGGAGGACACTACAGGCAGCAATTGCTATCTGTGTGTGTGTGTGTGTCTGAAAATTCAAATATGTGTTTTTGTTATTCTCTTTTCTTTTATACTAGAAATAATGTTATTATTGAACAACATGAGGCCTGGTTGGCAAGAAATCTGAACTGAAGAAGGGTAATAAACTGGCAAGTGGAAATCATATCTGTAGCTCTAGAGCATCTTTGGTTTACAAAGCATTCTCGTTTGATTTGCATGATACCCCTTTGAGGTATATAAGAAATAAGATGCTGTGGTCAGTCCCATATTTCAAAAGAGGAAAGTGAAGAGTAGAGAAATCTGGTCACACTCTACAGAGATGTGATGGAACCTAAATACAGAGCTAGCTTTTTCTTATGCCTACATTCATGGGCCAAACCATACTGCCATCAGAGATCTCGTAGTTCCGTGAGAGGAAGGAAGATGTGTAGAAATTGAAGTCTATTGCATTATAGGTACAAAAACAGAAATATGGGGATGGCCTAGTAGAGGAAGCAAAGGAGAAAATTTCAATTGGAAGTGAAGCAGGTGGGATCAAGGATGATTCAAATAACTAAACACTCATTTGGATATTTCCTTGCTCTAAAAGAGAACATTGGCATTTGACAAGCTTCATAAAACTATACTCTAACGTAAAAAATTGCTCTGGTTAAGGACCAATGGAAAAGCTGTATTTAACATTATTGTAATAAACTTTGTGAGAGCTTTCCTATAATGATTGAATGTAATTGTTGCAATGGATTGTGAGGAGTTATGATGGATTCTAACAAAAATGAGAATCTGCACATTCATTATGACTTTCAGGAATGATGAATTTTTCAACTACAAAGAAACAGGGCAGTCAATTGAAAAGAGATTGTCAGGCAACATTATAGACATCAATGGCTTAGGAGTTTGATATAAGCAATGAAGAAGCATGTTAGAGCAGAGGAGTGCATAGTCTGGGCTGGTGATTGTAGACCCCATTTCTAAGTCTGAAGTATGTACCTCCCCAGGGGAAAGCACTTACGATCCATAGATTTTTAAAACAGAGAAGTAGAAAATATTCCAACAGCCTCTCAGGTCTGACACATCTGTAGCAAGCGGGTACTTAAGTACTGTAGTGTATAGCAGAGGGAATGCTCAATGCTATGTGGCATCCTGGATAGGAAGGGAGTTTGGAGGGAAATGGATACATGTACATATATGGCTGAGTCCCTTCACTGTTCTCCAGACACTGTCACGACATAGTTAATTGGCATAATTAATTATGCTAAATTGTACTTTGACAATTGTCATGTCAACAAGCATTTAAAAAGTATCAAATTTGGTGAATTTGAAGATAAAAATTAATATTTGGGCATTTGGTTTTATTATTTCAAGAAAGGTAAAAATACAGCTGAAACATCTACACACACACACAAGGATTTGTGCAGTGTATGGAGAATGTGCTGTGATAGATCAAACATGTCAAAAGTGGTTTGAGAATTGTCATGCTGGAGATTTCTCACTAGTTGATTGATGCTACATAGTCAGGTAAACCAGTTGAAGCTGATAGCAATTAAATTGAGAACAATCAAAATCATATCAAGCAGAATATAGCTGAAAGACTCAAAATATCCAAATTAAGAGTTGAAAATCATTTGCACCAGCTTGGTTATGTTAATTGCTGTGATGTTTGGGTTCCACTGAAGTTAAGTGGAGGAAAAAAAAAAAAAAAAAAACTTCTTGACTATATTTCCATATGTGATTCTCTACTTAAACTTAATGAAATGTTCCATTTTTAAAGCAAATTGTAACCGGTGATGAAAAATGAATACTGTACAATAAAGTGAAATGGAAGAGATCATGGGTCAAGCAAAACAAGCCACCACCAACCACATCAAAGGCCAGTCTTCATCCAAACAAGGTGCTGTTGTGTATACGATGGGATTGGGAGGGAGTCCTTTATTTTGAGCTCCTTCTGAAAAACCAAATGATTAATTCCAAGAAGTACCATTCCCAAGTAGATCAACTGAAAGCAGCAATCAATGAAAAGCACCTGGGATTAGTCAACAGAAAGTGCATAACCTTCCACCAGGATAATCCAAGACAGCATGTTCCTTTGACGACCAGGCAAAAACTGTTAGAGACTGTCTGGGAAGTTTTGATACATCCATCGTATTCACCAGACATTGCACCTTTGAATTTCCATTTATGTTGGTCTTTACAAAATTCTCTTAGTGAAAATAATTCAATTTCCTGGAAGACTATGAAAAGCACCTGGAACAGTATTTTGCTCAAAAAGATAAAAAGTTTTGGGACGATGAAACCATGGTGTTGTCTGGAAAATGGCAGAAGGTAGTGGAACAGAATGGTGAATACATTGTTCCAGCAGTCACTTCCCTTCCATCAGATCCATCAGAACCCCAGAGGTCTTCAGCATTGAGACTACAGTGGTCTTCTCACAGAAAGACATGCCTCAGCGACTGTGGTCATCACCCTTGACGCGAACCGAGATACATTAACCTGCTCAACATGAAGACCCCGATTGCTTTATTTCTGTGAAAACAACAACAGCAGCAACACAGAAAACAAACAAACAGAAACCAATCACAGCAACTAAAAAACTAATATTTCTACTGATGACTGGATAGAATTGAATCTCTCATGCTAGAGCTTAGAAATTTCTGAAAACCAATCTCAAATATCCTAGTTTCATTTTTCACTGTAGTTTTCATATACCTTAGACCACAGAAGAACAGTTCTCTGACCTTCACTTGACCTTCATTCTTATACAGTTTCCTCACTGTAGAATATCTTTGGTCTCAACGATCACTTAGGTCAATAAAACATAATAATGAATGCTCAAATCAAAGGCTATCTATTAAAAGTGGCATTGGAAAGTGGGGGAGTTATTTTTAGGTTGAATGCATTGTTTAACATATGTTAAGAATTTGAATTCTGGCTCTGCTACTCCCTAGCTTTGTGATCTTGGACAAGTCACTTTACCTCTCTTTATTTATACCACCTATCCATAAAATGGAGATAATGAAAGTACCTTCCTCATAGAACTGTTGTGAAGACTAAACTAGTTGATATATGTCAGTTTTTTAGAACAAGGTACAAAGTAAACACTACGTTAGTATAGTTATTATTGTAGAAATGGAACACTTCCAAAAAAGCCTCTGGGACATCTCATGGACAATTACTCTTTTTTTTTTTTTTTTCCAGTACCATGCTCTTCTTCACAGATATCAATGAAGGCGTGAAACTAGGATTAAAATGATGTAGATGGGCATTGCAGTTGCCATGTGAAATTTTTAATTTTTGTCTTTTGATACTAATCCATGAACTCTAGTTCTCCCAACTCATTTTCATATTTTGGATGTGAGTAAGTGATAAGATTTGACTTATTCTTCTGGATTCATCCATCATTCAATTATTTACTAAACATGCACTGCATATTATATTAGTTTCCTATTGCTGCTAAAGCATATTACCACAAACTTAGTTTCTTAAAATAACAAATCCATAATTCTACAGTTCTGGAGATCAGAAGTCTGAAATGGGTTTCATGTAACTAAAATTAAGGTGTCAACAGAGTCACATTACTTGCTGGAGGCTCTAGGAAGAAATGTATTCCCTTTTCCAGATTCTAGAGGCTATCTATGCTCCTTGATTCGTGGAAAGCCAAAACCAGCAATAGCTAGCTAGTCTTTTTCACATTCTTCACTCTGACACTGAGACTTCTGCCTCACTCTTCTACATTTACATTTTGTATATTATATGGACCCTTTAAAGATATGCTTCCTATTTTAAGGTCAGCTGATTAGCAACACTTATTTCATCTGCAACCTTAATTCCACTTTTCCACAAACATAGCACTTTTGGAGGTTTGAGAGGTTAGGATGGTGAACATTTGGGGGTACAATTATTCCCCTACCATATGAAATTATCAGAAATTGTATATTTTTAATGAGTAAAAAATTGGAAGACAATACCACTGTGCTATTATATTCTAAATTGGAAGAAAGCTGAAGAATTGGGTGAAAACCATCACCATTTACAGGCTATCTCTCTCCTCTTAATGGATTTTAGTTCCTTTCTTGTGCTGAATGATATTTTAGATTTTGATTTTAATGATTTTTATTTGAGGGTACCTGACATCATGTACCCTCAACAAGTAAATATACAGAGCATCTAATTCATGCTCATCCCATCCTAAATATTGACGTAGATAGAAAATAAGTACTATGATAAGAGGGAGGGAAGAACAATATCTGAATCAGAGAAGAATGTCTTTATACTAAAGGCTAAAATAATACTAAACAATAAAATTGCTATTAATAAAAAACACATCTTGTATACAGATAACAGTATTTTATCCTTTGATATTCTCCTTTTCAAATGGGTTATGAGATGAAAATAAGAACTAGTAGGGAGTTATGTATCCAAATATTATACTTCTATCTTTCTTTTTCTTCTTAGATGTGACTGAATGCTTCAGTTTCTATAGCATACCTTATTAAAAATCTCTTTGCAAAAATTGCAGTGTATTCAGAAACCTTTATACACAGTTTCTGTCTATGAAATGAGGATACAAACATTTGTATCTCTCCTCTTTGAGACATGAAAATGGATGGCAAAAATCACTTGTACAATACTTTAAGTGTCTTGGAAAAGGAGCCTATCGAAATGGAAATTATTACCATCAGAAGAGTCATAACAGTCTTCCAACTGTCATTGTTATAGTGGAAAATGGTGATTCATTCTACTCCCCTTCTCCTTTGTCCCGGTGGATAGAAATCAGCTTATTAGTTTCTTAGTGTAACTGACAGTGTCTCCTTTATAAAACCCATTCCCAATTCACATTTCCACTGAAATTTTAATCCAATGAATTATATTTTCTCCTCTGTATTGCCAATTCAAAATCGTTCTTTGGTGACTGTACTCTCTGCCTTCTAGTTCTCCTTCAGGAAGTAGAATTACTTTGAGAAAAGATAGAGCAGAGCCTGCTGTGGACATTTCAGTTTTGTGCCGTTAGCAGTGAAAGAGGAAGGGTTCTGACCTATTTACAACACTTATGCTCCCAAAGAACAGTCATGCATATGAGGGTTAGGTAAAGAGGAGTAGGTCTTTCTATTTGAGTTATGTTCATGAACTCTTGAAGGCCACTCTGTCTATCTAGCATTGTGCGGGAATTAACAGCCTCACTAGTAGTCTTCACCCAGAGACTCTTTGTTGTTGGTTTATAAATAACCTATTTCCCTTGCCTTTTGGATGGAATAATTTGAAGCATGTTTCCCTAATTTCGTGTCCCCTCCAAGGTGCTGTTTGCTTCCTATGTCCTAGTTGCCTCCTAGGCTTACCAGTTTGTGTTCCCAGCATCACTTCCCACTCTGGCACCTCCCATGTAAACTCTGTGCATTTGAATCCTTGCCTCAGAGTTTACTTCTGGGAGAATACAACCTAAAACAAAAATCAACTTCCTATATCTGATCACCCAAGTCTGACATAGCATTTAGAGCTAAAATCAAAACTTTTTTTTCTTCATATCTTTCTACCCTCATCTAAATCACTTTAGTGTCTCCTTTCTGATTCCCTAAAGTACACCTTGCTTTTACTTCATAATTTACTATGTCACAATAATAATATTGATTTGATGTTGTATAATGCTATATGCCAGAATGCTTTGAGCTATAGAATTTATTAACTGATATATTTTGCCTTATTAGTTTTTCACATATATAGGCTAGATTTACTCAGTGGTATTTTAAGGTCCTTTATGAAAACTATATGCAGAAAGAACTGTGACATATACTTTTAAAGATTGACACTGAACATGTGATGCATTGAACCATCTGAACTGCACTCGATAAAATGTACACCAATAATTAGAGAGCAGAAGTTTAGTATAAAACTTTGATAATAAAGTTGCATACCCTAACTGTTTTAAACTGCAAGGCATATTTTGTTCCATATTCCATGTTTCCACTTGCCATAATTTATTGTATTTCTAACTTTTGCTCATAGTTTTACAGATGGAAAATAAATAATATCAAGAATAAAAGGTGGTTCTCATATGTAGTTTTGTTTGGGGAGATGAAATAATTATTTACCTCTTTGGTTCATTTGACATTTATCTCTGTGTTTCCTTTCAGCACAAAATTTCTATCTACTTCATCCCCAAATACGAACTCTATGATTTCAAACTTTTAAATAGCTAATCCCAGGATATGATAAGTGGCAAATGGAGAATTTGACAATTAAGAGCAGAAAGGCTAATAAGATTGTGTGAGAGGTAAGTAACGAGAATGATGAACTTTGTAGTATAGCGAAGAATTGAGTTGTTAGTTGATCAAATGGAAAGTATCACATGATAAATGTTACATATCACTGCCCTATTTGTCAACAGAAACCAGAAATGAGCCACTGTGTCTCAATAAAAGATGTGCATTTGGAGTGAGTTGTAGGCAGAAGTAGTAGAGGGAAGTAGGAACCTAAAAGAATACACCATATGGGATTGTCTTGGCAAGTACAGATTAAATGTTTTAACTGAAAATGTTTCTTTTAAAAAAAAAAAAAAAAGAAGAAGAAGAAGACAAATAGAACTCAATTAGTGAAATAAATTATTTTTGCAGGTAAAAAAGTTAAAATCATTATATCTGGATAAGAATTGCATCTCTCTGAAAATTGATCTTTTCCCATCACTCAGACCTGATGCATATTGCTGCAGGATTGTGAATCAAGCGTGAGGACAGTATTGATGCTACTAAAAAAAATGGGTTAATAGGGCAACACATTGGATATTAAAGACCTAAAAGCAAGAGATGCTGAATCAAATTTCCAATAACCAGTCCCCTGAGACATCCAATTCTGCCACTGAGCCAGTTTAAAACAAAAAAGTGAAGGATGTCAACAGCAGTAATATTGAGATGCATTAACTGTAAAATTGTGCTAGTGCATATAATGACAGTCATAGGACTAATAACACTTTGCAATTAAATAGCACTTAACTTCCTAGGAGTTCAAAGTGCTTCCCAATACAATATTGAACAACCGTGTGGTACAAAGAGGAAAAAAGCTTCCACAGATCCCATCGATTAAAGACAATGTTTTAAACGTGCACCACTAGGATACAGCTTCTTATAAAAAATGGCAAGAGGTGCCAAAATACTTGGGCTCACGGCCCACTTCGAAAAGAGTTTGACTCTCAGAGACAGTTGGAGACACAATGAAAAGAACTGTGAGTGTCCCTTCTTATTCAGCTTCAAAGCTCCAGTCTTTTCCTGGTTCTGCACTAACTGCCTGAGTGGCCAAGTTCACTTTTCTAACTGCCGTTGTCTCTTCACCTTTAAATTGAAGACGGTTTACTTGTAGGTGTACAAGCACCAGGATTCAATTGAAGAGTTCATTTCTTATTGCTTCATACTGAACATTATCATTAATCTTGTAGGACATTTGGGTACATAATTGAGTACATGTTATTCACAAGACTTTCAACTGTACCAAATAATGCTGACATTTGATGAATCTTGTTTCCAAACACTACAAATCTCTGCCTTGTCAATCTCACTAGGATGTTTCATCAAATACCATTTATAATTGAAAACACTTTGAAAAGTATGGAGCATTAGATACATGAGTTATTGTAATTAACCTAATTTCCCTTTATCACCCATTATGGATCCATCATCCATGAATTTATTAATAGATAGGATAATAAACTGGAGATCGCTTACACTAGAAAAGGAAACACATTTCCAAAATGAGAGCCTTCTATGAAATGCCTCCTCTTTGAAATATGTCTATCTTACTTGGGAATAAGTCATTTGTGGAAAAGTATATGCTACTCCATGGTGCTTGTTCATTCCTTTATAAATTCACAATTTTACATGATCATTGATGGAGATGAAGATCATTGGTGAAGGATAATTTGCCTTACTGGTGTCGAGATGAATAATCTTAACATAAATATTGAATTAATGAATCTGGTTTCTATTCTGGCTTTTATGTTTTCTAGCTCTGGGGGTCATGGCAAGTTAATAAACACTTGTGTTAATCTGGTGACCTCTTCTTGTTGTTGTTCAGTCACTTAGTCATGTCCAACTCTTTGCAACCCCATGGACTGCAGCACGGCAGGCTTCCCTATCCTTCACCATCTTCTGGAGCTTGGCTCAAACCCATGTCCATTGCACTGATGATGCTATTCCAAAATCTTGTACTTTGTTGTCCCTTGCTTTTAATCTTTCCAGTATCAGGATCTTTTTTAATGAGTCAGCTCTTCGCATCAGGTAGCCAAAGTATTGGAACTGGAGCTTTAGCATCAGTCTTACTAATGAATATCCCAGATTGATTTCCTTTAGAATTGACTGGCTTGATCTCCTTGCAATCCAAGGGACTCTTGGGAGTCTTCTCCAGCACCACAGTTTGAAAGTATCAATTCTTTGACACTCAGTTTTCTTTATAGTCCAAGTCTCACATACTTACATGACTACTGGAAAAAACATAGCTTTGACTAGACAGACCTTTGTCAGCAAAGTAATATCTCTGCTTTTTAATATGCTGTCTAGGTTTGCCATAGCTTTTCTTCCAAGAAGCAAGCATCTTTTAATTTCATGGCTTCAGTCACCATCTTCATTGATTTTGGGCCCCAAGAAAATAAAATCACCTTCTGTATCCATTGTTTCCCCATCTATTTGCCATGAAGTGATAGGACTGGATGCCATGATCTTAGTTTTTTGAATGTTAAATTTTAAACCAGCTTTTTCACTCTCATCCTTCACCTTCATCAAGAGGCTCTTTAGTTCCTCTTTGTTTTCTGCCATAAGGGTGGTGTAATCTGAATATGTGAGGTTATGATATCTCTCCTGGCAATCTTATTTCCAGCTTGAGCTTCATCCAGCCTGGCATTTTCCATGATCTAATCTAGAATGTAGAAATTATAATATTATAAAAGAAACATGATAAATAGTTTGAATATAGTTTTATTAAACATAAATTAGTCATTTATTTATTTATTTATTTTTGCCTTTCTCTTTCTTTTTTTTTCCCATTTATTTTTATTAGTTGGAGGCTAATTACTTTACAATATTGTAGTGGGTTTTGCCATACATTGACATGAATCAGCCATGGATTTACATGTATTCCCCATCCTGATCCCCCCTCCCACCTCCTAGACAGGTATATTTTGGATGGTTTGCTCACCAAAACCTTTGTAGAGTCGTGTGTTGAAATCAAGCTATTTAGTTTAATTAAGGGCTTCCCTGGTGACTCAAACAGTGAAGAATCCCCCTGCAGTGTGGGAGATCTGGGTTTGATCTCTGGGTTAGGAATTTCCCCTGGAGGAGGGCATGGCAACCCACTCCAATATTTTGTTTAGATGATCCTCATGGACAGAAGAGCCTGGTGGGCTACAGTCCATGGGGTTGCAAAGAGTCAGTTGTGGCTGAATGACTAAGCACGTGCGCGCACACACATACACACACACACACACACACACACACACACGGTTAATTAAATCATCTAAGTCTAATATAAACAAGGCTAGAGGGAAGTAAGAAAATTCAAAAGCAATCCTAAGAAACATTTTAGAATGACATATAGAGCTTTAAACTACTATTATTATTGCTATCTGTTCAGATCTATGCAAAGCAAATATTTCCATATGTAGAAAAACTATATGAGAAGATTTGTGCAAGTGTTTTATAATCCATAAGAGGCTAGTCCTTGTAAGTTATTTTCATGAGATTTAGAAACTAGCGTAGACCTTTAACTAACAGTCTGTATTCATATTCACACTTGGAAACAGCCATACACAGAAAAATTTATCCACTAAGTTTGTTCAGTGACACTCTTTGACCAGCTACTGAGCTCTATGAGTTTGAACACTTCAGACTTGTTTATTTTTGTGTTTACAAACAGAACCATGCTAAACTCATTGACAAGCTATTTGATGTTCTCTTCCTTTCACTGTGTTCTTCAGAACCGTAGTTCCTGGATAGAATGCTCTATAAGAATAGAATATCTCTGTCATTTCTTTTTCTCTGGGTACCTTGGATGTGAGAGGGTTAAAAAAATAATTACGATGCTAACTTGAAACAACCCAACAAGGTAACTTTGGGCTGCATTAGTTTAGTGAAGACTTTAAAAGCTTTGAAAATGCTCTTAAAGTTATATGGATTTTTTTTCTTTTTATAGTCAGTGAAAAATTATATTTTAAAACTCTACAGTTCAAGGGGAAAAGCAATTATCAAAATGCAATAAACTTCTAAGTAAAGTACAAATTGCTTCCATGGCCTTAACTGTTAAAATAGAGAGCTTCTGGTAATGTGTTTCTTGAGTCAATCAGCGGGATTCTTCTTCCACATTCTGACACCCAGGGGAGGGATAGAGGTCAAAATATAGCTCTAAGAAGATGCTCTTAGAAAAGCTAAACTTGTGCAAGTGGTGAGAAGTTAACATCTGATTTTTTTCTGGTCTTTTGTTTTTTCTGAGAGCTTTTTCTTTTGGCTACATCCATCCTGTCACGCAGTTTGATTCACAATCTGAAAGATGAGATACTGAGCAGGAAAATGACTATGTCCATTGCATGAGGTGAGCAACCTGGCACATTTGTAGAAATGTAATAAATATCTGTTGGGTAATCACTTCTCTTATTTCATTTATATTCTATACCACACTACAAAGTAGTTAAGACCACAGAGGCATAGAATTGGGGATTTAGAAGAAAATTTAGCTGACATCTGATCCAACATCAGAGAAGAAGAAGAAAGAGTCCAATCTGCTATATTCCAGGCTATCATCTTTCTTCTCTTGGAACACTTACAGTGTGGCAGAAGAAACTACTTCTGAGAAAATGTATTCCTTTGTTAGGCAGACTTATGTTTAAGAAAATTTAATAAAATGTTCATCTTTTAAATTCCACCCAGGTTTCTAGATCTACTTTTTGGTGAAAAACAGACTAATGATTTCTGTGAGTTGAGACAGAATGAAAAAATGACTTATCTTCAGAATGTTACAGTCATTAGTTGGGTCTGGGTTCCATATACCGTCTATGGACATGCTGTATAGATAAAGTTCTTATGCCTCACTTCAATTTGTTGTTGACTTATTAGTGGTCATATATAAATTGGTGATAAAGTATCTAGCTCATAGGTTCACAGATTGTTGAGAAATTTATGTGTGGAAAAACTCTGCAAAATGTCAAAGACAGCATTCCTGTCAAAGACAGGAAACTCTTTTTAGTGTTGGTCCTTGATATACTTCACTAATTACATTAATTTTATTAGATATTCTTATATTGTACTTTCTCTGGCCAAAGTATCAATCTATCTTACCTTCACACAGTTCCTATAATGTCAACCCTAAAGGTTCATATGCTATAAATATTGGTTTGGTTATGGATTTCCTAGTATGAAAATGACCTTGCATGAGTAACATAAAACATTATCAACAGCCAAAAAAGATGAGTTGAAATCAATAGCAAATCAAGGAAAACAAAAACAAATATTAAAGATGTTTGTGCTGACACTGTCAGGAGAGGAAAGAGGTGGTGTTGGTGGTTTAGTCGCTAAGTCATGTCCAGCTCTTGTAACATCATAGACTCTAGCCTGCCAGGCTCCTCTGCCCGTGGGCTTCTCCAGACAAGAATACTGGAGTGGGTTGCCATTTCCTTCTCCAAAGGAAAGAGGTAGGGCTATAGATAATAATGAACAGGAGTTTACAAGGGGAAGAAGTAGGCATCAAAGATAATTTTTCATTTCCTTGGATTTTGGAAAAAGCATGTACTAAGTTATAAAATCTTATAAATATTTTCAAGTTCTTTGAGCTCATTTCTTTAGGCTCAAGTCTCCCACACATACCTATTAAATGCAAGCGTGCGCAGACACATAACTAGTTAATGCCCTTCTGTGCCTTGCTTAGTCACTCAGTCATGCCCGATGTCTGACTCTGCAGCCCCACGGGCTGTAGCCCACCAGACTCTTGTGTCCATGGGATTCTCCAGGCAAGAATACTGGAGTGGGTTGCCATGCCCTCCTCCAGGGGATCTTCCCAACTCAGGGATCAAACCCAGGTGCCACAATGCAGATGGACTCTTTACTATCTGAGCCACCGGAGAAGCCCTAATGCACCTCTACTAAAGGTTATACGGCAGATATGTTGTTGTTTAGTCACTAAGTTATGACTGACTGTTTTCAACCTCACTGCGGTAGCCCACCAGGCTTTTTTGTCCATGGGATTTCCCAGGCAAGAATATTAGAGCGGATTGTTATTTCCTTCTCCAGGGGATCTTCCCAACCCAGGGATGGAACCCACATTTCCTGCATTGGCAGGAGGATTCTTTACCATTGAGCCATATATAAATTACTAAAATGAGATACTAGCCATCCTTGTCTTATGTCCTTAACCCTGCCAGTTTGTTTACCACTCTTATCTCTGGGTAGTTCAGCTTTTCATACAATTTTGTACTTACTTTTTAGGTGTTTCTTTCCCACACCTATATCCATTCTTCTACCTCTGGGCTATTCTCTCATCTCAGGTCCCTGGTCCTTAGTTTTGTGGAGTCCCTCTTTGGTTAATGACTGTTCTTTCCAAATCCTTGATCATGTGGCACATTTTGATACTTTATTTTCAAAAAAAAAAAAAAATTTCCATAGTTACTTTTTTTATATCTGAAGGTTTATTAACATGCTAGATGAAGTAAAGGGTCAATCTACTCTAAATCTCACCCTTGAGGCTCACGAACATGCTTGAGAAAGGCCTTGACATTTCACTTTCACCCTTTTCCTTCCCCTCCAAAATGAACATGTCATTTGACCTAACCCAACAACACAGGCAAGGAAACGCAGTTCTATCCTGTGCCTGGGAGGAGAGCAATAACAGTGACTTCTGTGGCTAGCAGAGATTATAAAATTGAGTGATGATTCAGATTCACACTTCACTCCAGTTACTAACATCTTAATTCTCTATACGAGAAAAGGTGTTAGCTCAGCCTCTAACTTGCTACAGTAAATGTGGGTAAATCCTAGAGCAGACTTGATTATGCATAATATCTTCTGAACAGCTTTTCAAAAGTGCAGTTCCCAGGCCACCTCCAAAGACTGTGCTATTCAGTAGAGAAAAGTAAGTTTTTTTGAAAAGCCACCTTGATCCATAGCTAGAGCTGGGAACACTGATTTAGTCAGCCTGCACTCTTTTTTCCTCATCTGTGAAAATTAGATCAGAGTTATGGAACATAGCATGATAAAACTTGGGTCCTCATAAAAAATACAAATTATCTGATCCTTTCCCACAAAATTAGATGCAGTACCTCCTTGGACTTTGGTCCTCAGAGTGAGCAGGTGAACCAGCAGTTTCACTTGACCGTCAAAAGTGAAAATTAACCTCCAGCTCAGAAGGGCTCAGGAAACTATTTTGAAAAAGCACATCAGGAAATTCTTGTGATCAGAACTGTGGGAACCTCAACTAAGTTATTGATTATTTTTTTGTCTATTTTCCTAAATTACATAGCCAGATGGTTTTCTCTCCTATTAAAATGCAAACTACTTAAACACAAAGTAAAAGTGAAGTCATATCCAACTCTTTGCAACCCATGGACTATAGTCCACCAGGCTCCTCATTCCATGGGATTTTCCAGGCAAGAATACTGGAGTAGGTTGCCATTTCCTTCTCAAGATCTTCCTGACTCAGGGATCGAACTCAGGTGTCCTGCATTGCAGGCAGACTCTTTATTGTGTGAGCCACCAGCATATTCCACTTAAACACAGGGACTATACATAATATTTTTGTTTCCTCCTTACTTGTAAAAAATAGCATTGTGAATGGTCAGTGTTGAATAAATGCTTATTGGTGGGAGTGGAGATGTGGTGATGAAGAGAGGGATAATAGGATTTTGTCAATGTAGGATATTTCAATATTATTCAATATTATTATTATCACTAAATAATATTAGTAAGGCAGATGTGGAAAGACAAGCATAGCTTTTTACTTCTTCCCCACATTGCCATAAAGTGGGTTTATTTATAGTGACAATTATATAAATATTTTCAATATTAATCATGAAGGAAAGAAAATGTAACAGAGATAAAAAAAAAAGAGAAAGTATTAACCATGCTATGAGCGTTTTGTGTAGTTGGGATATTTTCATTACTTTGGATAGTTGCTTTTCAGAGATAAATTGACATTCAGTCTCAAATTTGTCAGATAGTGAAGGAGATGTAAAAAGCCAAACTTTTGTTTACATCAGAAGATTAACTAGGCACACTGTTAGAATATTCAATAGGGGAACCGTGATAGATAAATTGTCAAAGAGAACTTCAGAAACTACTCAATGATTAAAAAAAAAAAAAAAGATAAATATGCAGTCTTCTCTTCTGATGTGAAGACTCTTGCAACTGCACTTTTAAATATGTATGACTAAAACCTTACCACTTTAACCTCGTCTTCAAACCACAGGAAGGGAAGTTCTTCTACAGAAGCCTTGTAAACCAACAGACTGAGAATAAAAATGCAGTCAGAACTCATTGAGGTATTGAGAGAGGGAGGTCATTTGATGAAGGATAATGAGCTAAAAGCAACCTCTCTCAAGGAAAGATTTCAATTGTCCTGTGTAGTCCTAATGTGCAGAATTCAATGCAAAAACTTTTACTCATCTACAAGTAAGCAAAGACAAAAAAATAAAAATGAAATTTGAGTGCTTCTTAATAAGCAAATGCCTGGAATTGTTCGAGGAAGGATGGGAAAACTAAAGTTTGAAGGGCTTTACTTCATTCGTGTTTGGAAATTTGACCCAAGGTAGACACTCAAAAGACAGCAGAACTAACTAACTAACTAAAGATGAAAGGATTAAAAATATCCCAATGTGTACTGGTCCAGTGTCACACTCAGGGACAATCTTAACTTTCTAAAGTGAGCAATTTGAAGAGCAGTTTAAGTGCAAAAATGATACTTTTTCCCCTTCACAAAGTCTCTAAGCTGCAAAATTGAACGTTTCTATGAAAATCACATTTTTCAGCATAGTGATGCAGTTGTGAAGGACAGGGCAATTGAGTGCACTGTGAAAAGTTAATGTGTTCTACTGACACGACACTCAAAGGCCAAGTAGATCAACGTCTTTGCCCTGAAATTTAGTACCTTCTTGCTGTAGACCCAGGGAAATTTTTATCATGAGAAGATTTTATGATGCGCAAATGACCACATATAACTGAATATAAACTAGTGTGCATTTGAGTATGGAAGGTTTTCATCCTGTGTCCACCTCTTAATCTTGACGACAAACCACCTCACAGAGAAGTTAGCAGTTTGAACACCTCTACAGGTGGTAGAATCTAACTACATAATACCTGTTAAAAACCATTTTTTTCTAATCAGCTAGTTTGACCTAATGTAGTCAGTTTTCATTTAAGGTTGATATCTTTCTTTTTTATACTCTCCTTCCTGGATAAGATCCCTTTTCTTTCTGTCACCTCCATTCAACCTAGGGCCAACCATTTAATGGCCTAATTCAGTATAAAAAATGCTGACACAGTTAGCAAATCTTTATTTACTGTATAACAATTGAGTAGAAGGTGAAATACAGAAAAAGAGGAGAGAAGAGTTGTATTTTAGGAGTTCCTCTTCTTTAAATACCTAAAAGCCTTTACTGTCGATAGCATAGCTTTTGCCCCTTAATTCATACACTGTATTTTCACATTAATAGTTCAATGAAAGTGGATTCTGCTTTCCTAAGTAAAGAATACATTTAATTTTTAAAAAGTGCTTTATATGGTACTTTTTGACTTAATTCCCCATAAGTTCTCACTCATAAAGTGGGGTTTTAAAAAAAGTTTTTGAAAAAAAAATAAATAAAAAATTAAAAAAAAGTTTTTGTTGTAATACACTCAAATACCAAGCCATGTTTTAAAATACCATTTTAAAAAATCTGTGCATTAAACATTTGTATAAAGAAAACTAATGTTAAGCTTTTGCTTGTTTGTTTTTTATAATAGAACAGGTTTCAGTACATAACCAATGCCAATTAAGGCTAGCTCATTTATTATTTGTTATATCAGAAATCCTCAGGTAAAGCCCAGGTAAAACAGGGCTTTACAAAAATGTGTGAAGGTTATTACAGGTTAAGTCTTCCTCATGGAGAGAAGTATGCATATAAAATACTACCTCAGGGATTTTAAAGTAAAAGGAAACATTAAATTTTAATGAAAATATAAGTTTAAGATAAATGTGTGGGATTTTTTAAATGGAGATGATACAAAACAAGGCTTTTTTAAAAAGGAAATTCCTAATAAGTAGTGTTTAGATGTGGCATATTGGGAAAAAAACATAGATAATTTAGAATTTGATTTTGATTGCTCATTGCTTCAGTTGGAAAGAGTATAGCATTATAAAAAGTTGGTCTGTGAGCTACACCTTAAAGTAACTTGCATACTTATAGAAACCTCTGACTTCTGCTCAGAAAGGAGGCAAATCAAGAATTTACTCTTTGGTAAATTGTCTGTTTTTGTATTTCCAATTAAAGGATGGTAATGACATGACTGAGTGACTGAAAGAACTGAACTGAATGGCCTTAAGGAAGTCCTACCTCTTAGAAACTTACAACACAAAAAGCACGTATGGAAGATGGCTAGTTGTAGCCTAATGTCCATGTCCACTTATAGTAATAACGTTTTAGCTAGGCACATGGCCATTCAACTAAAAACTACACTGCCCACCATCCTTTGGTGCCAGCTATAGCCATATGGCCATGTTCTAAAGAAACAGATAAAGGAGAATGAAAGTGTATCAGTCCCAGGTATTGCCCTGAAAAAAAAAAAAAAGACTGTGGGTTATCCTGGTTCTTACAGCTGCTCAAAAATGGTGAGAACTGTGAAACTTTCATATGCAGGAAACATATGTGAAGAATTATGGTTCCACTGTAAGCCCTGGGCTTCTAGAATATAACTTGATCATTACACAACATAAAAATCAACTTCCGTTTCAGACACAATATCAAAGTCATCTTTTTCTTTATCTCCTTCTTCACAAAACTTAGCTAGTATACTAACTACTATCAACACTTTGCTTGCTTTAACAATTAATATAATATAACACAGATTTTTCAAGTGTATTGATTAATAGAGTACACTGTTATTCATGGAAGACTGAATAATAAATGCATATGTAAATGGCACACCTGTACTGTACTACATCACATATTGAATAAAGTCATGCAATTTTATCAGAAAGTAGGAAAGCAGCAGAGACCAAAAACAGAAAAAAAAAAAGAAAAAAGAAATCAGAGGGAAAAGATCAAGAGGTTATGAGGTAAAGAGTAGAATTCTGTTAATAAAATCCACACCATTATCAAAAGTTGTGAGCTAGTTTGAAATGAAATTTAAACCTTGAAAATAGTTGATAGAAAGCATATACGTTATGACGAGATGCTGATGATCACCAGTTACCATTAAGAATCTAGCAACAGTGTCTCCTTACTGCTGTTGAATTAGGAACCAGGTTATATATGCCTACCTACTGTAGTAAATTTGAAAATTTGCGAGAATTTGAAAACTTTATGCCTTTGAAATACCAGTTGGGGGTGTAGAATTGGTTTTGAGGGATAGTAGATAGGCAAGAAAGGTTGGTAGAAACCCAGCTGAGCAAGGTAAAATTTCAGACCCCTGAGGGTTAACCCTGTTTAGATAATAAGTAGAAGTTAATCTATTTGTTACATTTATTGTCAAAATTCCTGTGGGAGGTTAAAAAGATGATACTGAAATAGTCTGTAGGAAAATAAACATTTAGTAGATAGAAACTGTAAAAAAAAAAAAAGAAAAAAACTTTTTCTTGGGATAGACAATATGATAATCTCTCTTATGACAGTCCCTCTTAGTTTCTCTTGTCAACATATATTAACTAATTGCATATTTGCACATTAGACTTTGAATACCACTACTATGAGCATTGTACTTGACCCATAAAAATTGCATGACCAAATAGACATTTTTGTGTCATCGTGGAGACAATATGACATAACAGAATCATCTCTGATGTGGCCATAATGATCAGAGGTTTCTTTTGCAACTTTCTGAGCTTGTTCTGATTTTTGACTAATATTTTTGAGCCCACGGTTCATGATCAGCTTTTGACTCAACTCATATGTCAACATAGTCAGAACGATTAATACAATATTTCAACACGGATGATTGGATGCCCAAAATGAGCCTATGTCAATCACATTGATAAATATATTTTAGAGTTTTAAAAGAGATTATTTCCAAGAAATTCAATTTCATGAAAACAAAAGTGTTTCCAACAAAACTTAAAATATAAGACACTGAGCAGCTACTATGAATAAATAATAATTTCTTAAAATATGATGTTTTTACCTATGTGACTTTAGATTCTAGAAAAGCTAAAATTATGTTTGGGAAAGAAAAGTGTTGAGCAACAGAGAGCTTAGGGAAAATATAAATTTACAACAGTTATTTTAACCTGTTGAAGCCTCATTTATTCTTTAAGACTCAGTCCACTTCTCATCAATGTCCTGAAACTTTTCAGCCACATGACCTGCAACTTTTCTCTCTTCTGGGAAGTTCTGTAAAATTTATTACTCCTAGATATCATCTACAGGGTTTTTACATAGTATTATATAGATGCTTTTGAACTGTGGTGTTGAAGAAGACTCTTGAGAGGCCTTGGACTGCAAGGAGATCCAACCAGTCCATCCTAAAGGATATCAGTCCTGGGTGTTCATTGGAAGGACTGATGTTGAAGCTGAAACTCCAATACTTTGGCCACCTCATGTGAAGAGTTGACTCATTGGAAAAGACCCTGATGCTGGGAGGAATTGGGAGCGGGAGGAGAAGGGGACGACAGAGAATGAGATGATTGGATGGCATCACCGACTCCATGGACATGTGTTTGAGTAAACTCCAGGAGTTGGTGATGGACAGGAAGGCCTGGCATGCTGCAATTCATGGGGTCGCAAAGAGTCGGACACAACTGAGCGATTGAACTGACTGACTATTATATATATTTATATACTTTTTGTCTATTCTTACATTCAAATGTAATTTAAAACTTTTTATTTTATATTAGAGTATAGCTGATTAACAATTTTGTGTTAGTTTCAGCTGTGCAACAAAGTGACTCAGTTATATATGTACATGCATCTATTATTTTTCAAATTATTTTCCCAGTTAGGTTGTTACATAATGTTGATCAGAGTTTATAGTGCTATATGGTAGGTCCGTGTTGGTTATCCATTTTAAGTATAACAGTGTGCATATATCAACCCCAAACTCCATAAAACAGAATCTAATATTAAAATTTATCTTTACATTTCATGTCTCCTTTCTCAGAGTTGATATGGTAGAAACTGAAAATTGTCTATCTAATTTGTTTTTGTCTTCTTCTATAATAACATGAGTGAAGACAAAGCATGGTGATTATATGAGGCTATGATTCCCAGGTTTTCCTTCAGCTAGATATGTTCATGTGAACAAATTCTCAATGATGGAATGACTTGATAAAGTGTGTGAAATTCCACTTAATTTTCTTTTTAATAGCTTCTCTGGTTCTGTACTTTCTTTTACCTTCTGGGCCAATGGGTATGCCAATAAGAACAATGAATTTAGAGATAGTATGTTGGAGACAGCAAAATTCCCATCATGTTTGGTCCCTGGAGTTGGTCTACTGACCTTCTGAAATCCTCACTTTTGACTGTGTGAAAGAAAAATACACTTCCTTTTTTTTTTTTTTTTTTTTGTAATCACACCATAAAGAAGGCTGAACGCCAAATTGATGCTTTCGAGCTGTGGTGATGGAGAAGACTCTTGAGAGTCCCTTGCACAGCAAGGAGATCAAACCAGTCAATCTTAAAGGAAATCAGCCCTGAAAATTCACTGGAAGGATTGCTGCTGAAGCTGAAACTCTGATACTGTGGCCACTTGATGCAGAGGCAACTTGTTGGAAAAGACTCTGATGATGCTGGGAAAGATCAAAGGAGAAGAGGACAACAGAGAATGAGATGGTTGGATGGCATCACAAACTCAGTAAACATGAGTTTGAGCAAACTCTCGGAGATGGTGAAGGACTGGGAAGCCTGGTGTGCTGCAATTTATGGGGTCACAAAGAGTCAGACATGACAACAACTGAACAATTATAGTAACTTTACCTATAGTACTACAATTAATGTACAATGAATACCTTGCTCTTTGAATGGAATGATAGAATGTTCTCATAGATGGATCCATGAATTAAAGTAGTTTGAGCCTAAATACCTAGATTATGCCTACAGAAACAAAAGATAAATGACAGTGCAACACTGATTTTCCAGAGGTGCTTGAAGAGGAGGATAGAAATACTGAGAATAAATTGGAATGACAAAGTAGACTTCTTAAGCAGAGAGACAGAGGACAGTTTGTGCTATAAAGCTCTATTTTGTTAAAAATGGAAGAAATTGATTAATAGTCATTAATTTTCCAAAAATGTGTATATCTTAAAATTTTTCATACATTAAGGTAAAGTCCTTAAACTGAATAATTAAAGTCAGAAGTTAATAATAGTTTCACAATAATTATATAACATTGTTGAATAAATAATAGACCAAGACAAAGATTCCATGTTTAGAAAACATATGTGTGTGTGTGTGTGTGTGTGTGTGTGTGTGTGTTCAATCAGTTGTATCTGACTCTTTGAGATCCCATGGACTGTAGCCTGCCAGGCTTCTCTGTCCATGGGATTACATAAGCAAGACTACTGGAGTGTGTTGCCATTCTCTCTTCTAGGGGATCTTCCCAATCCATGGATCAGACCTCCATCTCCTTCATCTCCTGCATTGGGAGACAGATTCTTTACCAATGAGCCCAGGAAAGCATACCACACATTTAAATATTTGAATACTATTAATATATGAAAAGAACTAATCGCACCTTAGGGTTGAAAAAATTTCACTGAAGATGTTCTGTTGTAAGATTATAGGATTATTTAGGAAGGAAGATAAATAGATGAAGAGCTTTTCAAGAATTGGTGCACAAAAGTCCTTTAAATGGGAAAGACGAAATGACTAAAGGAAGACCCGTATGCCTAGGAGGAGAAAAAAAATAATAGCAAGAATTGAAATTAGCAATATCAACAGAAGCCAGAGTTTGCAAAATTATTAAACTATGACTTAAATTGCTGATAAACTGTACATTTGAACATACACACAAACACACACTCTTTTCTTAAAACAATAATTAACTAAATTTGAATTATATTCTTTGGTATTTTCTATTATTCTAACAGTTTATCATGGTTCACTAATGGGTTTTTCTCCAAATATTCGAAATAGTATTTTAAAGGGAAAATTGCACAGGTTGTGGAGTAGGAAGACCCTGAATTCACCTGCTCCCTTGGGCAAACCAAAATCACAGCTATTTACTACTGGTGAGAAAGACCAGAAGACTAGCAGAACTGATCTCCCACAACCAGAGGTATAAGGAAGAAACCACCTTAATATGGATAGGGTGGTGGAGATGCAGTATAGTCAAGAGTTATGTCCTCATTCGGGATTCCCAGGCAGCTCAGTGGTAAAGCATCTACCTGACAATGCAGGAGATTCAGGAGATGCGGGTTCAATCTCTGGGTCATGAAGATCCCCTGGAGGTGGAAATGGCAACCCACTCCTGTATTCTTGCTGGGAAAAATCCCATGGACAGAGGAGCTTGGTGGGCTACAGTCCATGCGGTTGCAAAGAGTCAGACGTGGCTGAGCACACATGCATGCATACCTTCCTTTAGGCAACACATGGACAGGAGACTAATGGTAGGGGTTGCCCCCAAAGATCGTGAGGTCCAAGTCCCACATCAGGCTTCCCAGCCCAGGAGTCTTGTCCTGGAAGATGAGCCCTCAGAATGTTTGGGTTTGAAGGCCAGATAACTTATTATGGGGAGAAGCAAAAGGCTGTGAGAAATAGGTTTCACTCTGATAGAGCACACATAAAATTTTGCACAACATAGGACCCATTGAAGAAGCAGCAATTAGAAAGCTGTTGTTTTCGTTCAGTTGCTCAGTCTTGTCTGAATCTTTGCAACCCCATGCAGCATGCCAGGCTTCCCTGTTCTTCACTGTCTCCCAGAGTTTGCTCAAACTCCCCCTTGAGTCAATGACATCATCCAGTCATCTCATCATCTGTTGTCCCCTTATTCCCCTGCCTTCAATCTTTCCCAGTGTCAGGGTCTTTTCCAATGTGTTGCTCTTTGCATCATGTGTCCAAAGTGTTGGTGCTTCAGCAAAAGTTTGAAAGTATCCTAGGTCAAACTCACCTGCTTATCTTGGAAAATCTCTTGGAGAGGCAGGAAGCAACTGGAGCTCATCCTGGAGACATAGAAAGCAGTGATAGCCATTACTGGGAGCTCATTCTTCCACAAGGACTGGTGATAGCCAGAGACATTTTGGAATCCTCTATATAACTTAATAATGCGGGGACCCAGCCCTGAGACTAGTCTGTGGGCACCAGTACTAGGATGCTTCAGGCCAAGCAGCCAGCTGGCCATGGGCGTAGCCTCACTCACCAGCAGGACTGCTGCCTTAAAATCCTCTGAGCCTACAGCCACCTTGAAATATGGTACTGTTCACCAGAGGGCCCAGTCCAACCCCACACAAGAGTGCACTGGCACCAGCTCCAGGACCCCAAGGCCCTACAAGCAGAGAGACCAGGATCCAGTGGGCTTGCACTAGGCTTAAGACTAGCCTCACCCAGCAATGGTCAAGTAACACTCCCAGGGCACCCTAGTGAGCCCTGGCCCCCACCAACCAGTGGGCCAACACACCAACCCCAGGACCCTCAGGTCCCCATAGCCAGAGACTCTGGAACCTGACTCTGCCCACCATCAAGCTGGCATTAACCCCCTGTCCCACCTGCCAGCAAGGTGACACCAGCTGTGGGCCTCTCAGGCTCCGCAGCCAGAGACCACAGGCTGTGGATTCACCACTCAGTGTGTGACAATGGCCTTGGGACCTGGCCTCACCCACCAGTAAGCCCACCCCAACCCCAAGATTCTCCAGACCCAGCATCACATACTAGAAGCAAGCAAAACCCAACCAAAGATCTCTACAGCCCTGTAGGAGGCCAAGTCAGGAGCCAGGGGCAAGCCACACTTAACCAGAATGCCTTAAGTAGTCTTTCTACCAAAACAGGATTCACACAGCTTATGCATGGTGAAAAAATAGAGCATATAGCTCTGGCGATGATGAAAGGGTGCTTTTGGAACACATTGTGTTGTTGTTTAGTCACTCAGTTGTGTCTGACTCTTTGCAAGCCCATGGACTGCGGCATATCCTGCAGTATCCTTCCCTGTCCTTTACCATCTCCCGGAGCTTGCTCAAACTCATGTCCATTGAGTCAGTGATGCCATCCAACCATCTCGTCCTCTGTGTTCCCATATTTGCTCTATTTTACAAAAGAACATCTCTCTGAATTCAGTAAATGTAGACAACCTACCAAATACATAACATAAAAGCAGTAAATTAGCCAAAATGAGGTGACAGAGGAAGATGTCCCAAAAGAAGGAACAAAGTAAAACTTCTGAAGAACAAAGGAGAGGTAAGCAAACTATCTAATAAGAATTCAAGGTAATAATTGTAAAGATGTTCAAAGAGCTCAGAAGAGATTGGATGAACAGTGTTAGAAGTTTTTAACAAAGAGTTAAAAATATAAAGAAGAAACACACTGAGATAAATAATAAAATAACTGAAATTTAAAAACACACTAAAAGAAATAAACAGTAAAGCAAATGCTTGTTGTTGTTCATCACCCAGTTGTGTCCAACTCTTTGCAACCCCATGGGCTGCAGGAAGCCAGACCTCCCTGTCCCTTACCATCCCCCAGAATTTGACCAAGTTCATGTTCACTGCATTTGTGATGCTGTCTAGCCATCTCATCCTCTGACACCCTCTTCTCCTTTGGCCCTCAATCCTTCCCAACATCAGGAAATTTTTCAATGAGTCATCTGTTCACATCAGATGACCAAAATATTGGAGCTTCAGCTTCAGCATCAGTCCTTTCAGTAAATATTCAGGGTTTATCTCCCTTAAGATCGACTGGTTTGATCTCCTTACTGTGCAAGGGGCTTTTAGAAGTCTTCTCCAGCACCACAGTTTGAAAGCATCAATTCTCCTCTTCACTTTCTGCCATTAGAGTAGCATCATCAGCATATTTAAAGTTGTTGGTGTTTCTCCTGCTTACTCCAATTTGTTCCTCATCCAGTTTGGCATTTCTCATGATGTGCTCAGCATATAGGTTAAACAAACAGGGTTACAGCAGAAAGCCCTATTGCACTCCTTTTTCAATCTTGAACCAATCAGTTGTTCCATACATGGTTTTAACTGCTGCTTCTTGACCCACATACAAGTTTCTCAGGAGATAGGTAAGATGCTCTGGTATTCCCATCTCTCGAAGAGCTTTCCACAGTTTGTCATGATCCACACAGTCAAAGACTTTATCATAGTCAATGAAATAGTAATAGATTTTTTTTTCTTTCCTGAAATTTCCTTGCTTTCTTTATAATCCAGTGAGTGTTAGCAATTTGATCTCTAATTTCTCTTCCTTTTCTAGACCCAGGTTGGACATCTGGAAGTTCTTGGTTCATATAATGCTGAAGCCAAGTGCAAAATTTTAAGCATGACCTTAGTAGCATGGGAGATGAGTGCAATTGTCTGGTTAGCACATTGTTTGGTACTATCCTTCTTGGGAATTGGGATGAGGATTGATCCCTTCCAGTCCTGTGGCCACTGCTGAGTCTTACAGATTTGTTGACATAATGAATGCAGAACCTTGATGGCATCATCCTTTAATTAAATGCTACAGAATTACAAATCAGTGAGTTGAAAGACAGAGTTGTGAAAAATAACTGAAGCTTAAAAAAAAAAATTAAGAAGTGAGGAAAACTTAAGAGACACCTGAGACAACATCAAACTAAAATTTACATAATAGTAGTCCCAGAAGGATAAAAAGAAAGAAAGAGGCAGAGGGATTATTTGAAGATACGATCAGTGACAACTTCCCTAATATGTGGGGGGAAAAAAGAAAAACAGTCATCTAGGTTCATGAATCACAAAGAGTCCAAACAGGATCAACCCCCCAAAGAGGACCACACCAAGCCACAATGACTTTCAAATGTCAAAGGTTAAAAACAAAAGCAGCAAAAGAAATGTAGCAGTTGTGTACAAAATAACCCCTCTAAGGCTATCACCTAAACTTTCAGCTGAAACTCTGCAAGCCGAAAGGGAATGGCAGAATATACTTCACATAATGAGAGAGAAAAAGATAAAGTGAAAAGTATTCTACTCAACAAAGTTCAGATATTATGGAGAGATTAAAAGTTTTACTGGCAAGCAACAGCAAAAGAGTTCAGCACTACCAAACCAGATTTACCAGAAATGTTAAGAAGACTCCTCAGAGCAAAAAGGAAAAGTTGTTGTTGCTTTTAGTCAGTAAGTGGCCAAATTAAAAATCAAAAATTTCCAAAATAATAAATCACATCAGTAAAGGCAAATATTCAGTAAAGGTAGAAAATCAACCACATATAATTATAGTAGAAAGCTTAAAAGACAAAGCAGTAAAATCACTTCTATAACAAGTATATTTAAGGGAGAAACAAAACAAAAAGATATAAAATATGGTATCAGAAACAGCAAACATGAGAGAAGGAGTAAGAATGCAATGTTTTAAAAACATGTTTGAACTTAAGAGGTCAACAAATTAAAAAAACCTTATATAGATAGATAAATGATAGATAGATAGATGATAGATTTAAATCTCATGATAACCACAAACCAAAAATCTATAATAGATACACACACCAAAAAAAGGGAAAGATCCAAATGTAATACTAAGAAAAATAATCAAGTTACAAGGAAAGAGAGCCAAGGCAGAAAATATAACAGCAACAATAAGAAACAAAACCAACCCCAAAGCAATTAGAATATGACAATACTTACACATATATCAATAATTTCTTTGAATACGGATGAACTAAATGTTCCAATCAAAATACATAGAGTGGCTGAAGGAGTTTAAAAGCAGCACTCACATAAATGCTCATTTCAGATCTAAAGACAGACACAGACTAAAAGTGAGGGGATGGAAAAAGATGCTTCATGCATATGGAAACAAAAAGAAAGCCATGGTAAAGCAATATTAATATCATACAAAATAGACATTAAAATAATGATTGTATCAAGAGACAAATAAGGACATTACATAAGGATCAAGGGATCTATCCAAGCAGAAGAAATAACAGCTGTAGATAAATATACACCAGTGTTGGAGCACCTAAATACATAAAGCAAATATTAACAGACCTAAAGAGAGAAACTGAAAGTAACCCAATAATAGTAGGAGGCATCAACACTTCATTAACATAAGTGACTAGAGCACCCAGACAGAAAATCAATAATGAAACTCCTGCCTTAAATGATCCAGAATACCAACTGGAATATATATATATATATATTGTTATATATATATATATTGTTTTGTGATATATATATCACAAAATAGAGTCTAATATATATAGAAAGGGGCTTCCCAGGTGGTGCTAGGGGTAAAGAACTCATCTGCCAATGCAGGAGATGTAAAACACTCAAGTTCAATCCCCGGGTCGGGAAGATTCCCTGGAGGAGGACATGGCAACCCCCTGCAGTATTCTTGTCTGGAGAATCCCATGGACAGAGGAGCCTGGTGGGCTACAGTTCATAGTTTTGCAAAGTGTAGGACATGACTGAAGAGACTCATCACGCATGTGTGCACATAGAGAGAGACGGAGAGCACTCCATCAAAGTTCAGCAAATGCATATTATTTCAAGTATACATGGAACATTCTTCACTGTAGATCACATGCTGGGTCATAATCATGTCTCAGTATTTTGAGGAAAATCAAAATTGTGTCAAGCCTCTCTTTTGACCACAATGATATGAGATTAGAAATCAACTAGAAACAAAACAAAACACGTAGTGATTAAACAACACATTACTAACCAACCAATATATAATTAAATAAATCAAAAACACCTTGGAGACAAAAGAAAATTAAAACACAATGATCATAAATCTATAGGGTGAGTAAAAGCAGCTCTAAGAAGGAAGTTTATAGTGATACAAGCCTACTTAAGGAAACAAGAAAAAAATTCAGATAAAGAATCTACACTTAAACCTAAAGGAAAAAGGAAGAACAAATTAAACCTAGACTTAGTAGAAAGGAATAAAGTACAAAGATAAAAGAAGAAATAAATAAAAGACTAAAATGAAAAAAGGTCAATAAAGCTAAGAGATGGTTCTTTGAAAAGATAAACGAAATTGAGAAGGTTTGTCAGAATTTCCAAAGAATTCTGAGAGACTTCAGATCAATAAAATTTGAAATGAAAAAGAAGTTACAATTGAAATACAAAGGGTCATAAAAGATAATTATGCACAATTATTTGCCAATATAATAGACAATCTGGAAGAAGCAGACAGCTTGCTAGATGTGTATAATCTTCTAAGACTGAATCACGAAAAAATAGAAAGCATTCAGAGATAAATTACCAGTAAAGAAATTGAATCAGTAATTAAAAAAAAAAAAAAAAAAAACCTCGCAACAAACAAATTCCAAAACCAGATAACTTCAGAGGTGAGTTCTACCAAACATGCTCAAACTTCTCCAAAATAAAAAATTGCAGAGAAAAACATTACTTCTAAACTCATATTTTGAAGCCAGCATCAGGCTGATACCAAAATCAGACAAAGATATCACAAAGAAAATTACACACCAATATACTGATGATCGTAGATGCAATATCTTCAACAAAACATTAGCAAACCACCTTCAACAATATATTAAAAAGGATCACACACCATGACCAAGTGGGATTTATCACAGGGATGCAAGTGTAGTTCAGTATCCATAAATCAATCAATGTGATGATATACCACACTAACAAACTGAAGAAGAAAAATAAGGTAATATTTTCAATAGATGCAAATAGAGCCTTTGACAAAGAACTTGTACATCTCAACATCAAAAAAAAAAAAAAATCCAATTAGAAATGGGCAGTGGACTTGAATAAACATTTTTCCCAAAGAAGACATACAGACAGCCAGGAGGCACAAGAAAAGATGCTCAACATTGTTAATCATCAGGGAAATGAAAATGAAAATGGCAGTGAGATATCACCTCACCCCTGTCAAAATCACTCAGTTCAGTTCAGTCGCTCGGTCGTGTCCAACTCTTTGCAATACCATGAATCGCAGCACACCAGGCCTCCCTGTCCATCACCAACTCCCGGAGTTTACACAAACTCATGTCCATCGAGTCAGTGATGCCATCCAGTCATCTCATCCTCTGTCATCTCCTTCTCCTCCTGCCTTCAATCTTTCCTGGCATCAGGGTCCTTTCCAACGAGTTAGTTCTTTGCATCAGGTGGCCAAAGTTTTGGAGTTTCAGCTTCAGCATCAGTCCTTCCAATGAATATTCAGGACTGTTTTCCTTTAGGGTTCACTGGATTGATCTCCTTGCAGTCCAAGAGACTCTCAAGAGTCTTCTCCAACACCACAGTTCAAAAGCATCAATTCTTCAATGCTTTGCTTTCTTTATAGTCCAATTCTCACATCCATACATGACTCCTGGAAAAAACATACCTTTGACTAGATGGACTTTTGTTGGTAAGTAATGTCTCTGTTTTTTAATATGCTGTCTAGGTTCATCATAGCTTTTCTTCCAAGGAGCAAGCGTCTCTTAATTTCATGGCAGTCAGCATCTGCACTGATTTTGGAGTCCCAAAAAATAAAGTCTCTGTCACTGTGTCCATTGTTTCCCCGTCTATTTTCAATGAAGTGATGGAACTGGCTGCCACGATCTTAGTTTTCTGAATGTTGAATTTTAAGCCAACTTTTTCACTCTCCTCTTTCACTTTCATCAAGAGGCTCTTTAGTTTTTCATCGTTTGCTGCCATATGGGTGGCGTCATCTGCATATCTGAGGTTATTGATATTTCTCCCACCAATCTTGATTCCAGCTTGTGCTTCATCCAGCCCAGCATTCCTCATGGTATACTCTGCATATAAGTTAAATAAGCAGGGTAACAATATACAACCTTGACATACTCCCTTCCCAATTTGGAACCAGTCTGTTTCATATTCAGTTCTAACTTGCTTCTTGAGCTGCATATAGATTTCTTAGGAAACAGTTAAGGTGGTCTGGTATTCCCATTTCTTGAAGAATTTTCCACAGTTTGTTGTGATCTACACAGCCAAAGCCTTTGGCATAATCAATAAAACAGAATTAGATGTTTTTCTGGTTTTCCTTTGCTTTTTCAATGATCCAGTGGATGTCGGCAATTTGATATCTGGTTCCTCTGCCTTTTCTAAATCCAGCTTGAACATCTGCAAGTTCACAGTTCACATACTGCATGGGAACTTAGTACACAGTAAAAGTACAGTATGTGGGATCAAAGATATATAGATACATCTTTGTGTGGTGACACAAGGTGATTAAATTTATTATGGTGATCATTTTGAAATTTATAACACTATGGAATCATAATATATAACAAGAAGTAACAAGTTTTGCAAGTCAATTTTACTTCAAAAGCAAACAAACTCACAGAAAAAGAGATCAGATTTTTAGTTACCAGCAGTGGGGTAGGGGGGATTGAATGAAAGCAGTGAAAAGGTACAGACTTCCAGTTGTAAGATAAATAACTGTATAACATGATAAATATAATAATAATTGTTGTATGTTATAAATGAAAGTTATTAAGAGCAAATTCTGTTCTCATTATAAGGAAAATCATTTTTTCTATTTGTTTAATTTTGAATCCATACTAAATGGTGAATGATCATTAAACATACTATGATGATTGTTTTATGATGTATGCAAGTCAAGTCATTATGATGTACACCTTAAACAGTTATGTATATCAATTATATCTCAATATAAATAAAGAAAAAATAAAGCAAAATACTATTTAAGTCATGTTAGGAATTTTTAACTTTATTCAAAGAGCAATGGGGATTTTTGAAGGTTTTAATGTGGGAGTGGAATGGGAATTGGAAGAATCAGATTTGTTTTTAAAACAATTTCTCCATCTGCCTTATAAGAATGGATTGGATCCCTCAAAAATAGATTCAGAAAGAAAATTTTCAGATGTCTTGACATGAGATGATGTTAACCTGTAATAGGATAAAAGCATAGGTGATTTATGTGAATAGATAAATGAGAGAAAAAGTAATTCTAAAAAGTATTAAGCTACTGGGTTCTATTCAAATGTATCTTTGAAATAACCCTTGGTACAATTTAAGCAAAGACAATCAAATATTTATGTATTCATTCATTAAATCTATTGATATATTCATTCTTTCTGCAATGATGACCCTTGCCTTCAAGGAGCTCAGAGTTGAGTCATGCAGATATACACTGAAATACTTGCTTGGAAATAGAGTGTGATATGTCATAGATGAGAGCCTTCATTCAATGCAATGAAAGCAGAAAGGATAGAGAACGTTACTGTTATTAAGCATGGGAATGAAAGAGGTGACTTTTTTTTTTTGTAATCCCTTCCTTTTAGCTTTATAGAACACCAGAATTTAAGAAACATGCAAAGAAGGTCCAGCCAGGAAATAAATACTATTGATTAAGAAGGTTAAGAAAGGTAAATAATATGTTTTATTGGCCCAAACAGAAAAGTTCAAAAAAAATAGAATACTACATACTCTTTGGAAATTAAGTATATATACTATATGTCATGGAATCTGATTCCCAGGAAAAGATTGAAGTGATTCCCTTCTTTCCTTGAACAAATATCTAGTTCCTAATGAAGATAGATACACAATTTTTAACCTCATCTATGACACAAATCTTGAATGCCTTCTTTTTTAAATTTTCTATTTCTTTAACCTCTCTGTGTGTTCCTGAGAGCAGTCTGACTTCCAGCTTTCTAACTTTGATTCTATCTTAAGTTTTATCTGTACTCTGTGGGTCTTATGACAGATTTTCTTTCTCAGATTTCAAACATAAATAGTTCCCAGGCTTATGTTTCATTATTTTTCAGCTCTTCCTCCTCCTAATCACCAAAACAAACAGTCACCCTTCTAGTCTTGCAACAGTACCTGCAAACATACCTTGACACAACCTGTTTTGAAGGAGAAGAAAATAACAGGTCTTCACTGTGTGTAATGACCATCATGTCACTACAGCAGAGCACCCACAGATGTAGTCACAGGCCTACATGGTTCCCAGAGAGTGAGGAGAGGTAATGGTTAAAGTGTATGAGACAGAAGCAGAGTTCATTAATAAAGACTGCTAAAAATTTCAAGAATCAGTTCACTTCAACATCATCAGGATACAGGGAATGATAATTCTGAACATTACTGATGTCTCTTTCATTTTGATAATTCTGCCTCCTTCATGCAGTCATATTTCCCACTGCTCTCATCTTTCATCCTCAGCAGAATTCCTCTCCAATCTAGGTTTGTCTGGTAAGTCTTCTAATACCATTGATTCATGCTTTACTGTTAGGAACTTGGGGAGGATGCTCTCTGCAATCCTCTCTAGCTAATAAGATCTTCGAAGATCGACTTATCTTGGGTAGTCTCCTACATTCTGTTCCACCACTATTGAGCTCTCTTTTCTTAGAGTAACTGTACTGCATCACAAATCAATCTTTAATCCACAAGTTGTACACAGGTTTATTGTCTTTGCTAATAATTTAACATTTATACATATTTTAACCCTCAGAAAGAAATGAATGGTACAGAAGTTTAATACCTTTGTTTTTATAACTGATCAAAATAATGTTAAAGTTCTAATGGCGTGCAAAACTTTACTGAGTCTAAATCCCTGAGCTCCTATTTTCCTCCAAAGCGCCCAGGACATTACTGAACACATGATTAAATCCTTAACATTTAACTATTGATTTGAATTTAATATCTCCAAAATAAAAATGAGTTTGCTTATTTTATTTTCCTTCTGTCTTGTACACAGCTTGGACATGTTGGAATAAAGATGTAATGAAAGCCGACTGATTTGGGATGTGGACAAATACTTTTGAGAAGGGTATTCTCTCTGAACCTCTACCTACCTATGTCACTTATCATATATGCATGGTGTTATGCACAAAGTTTTAACCTCCTTTTCCCCCTCTTCTTTCTGTTTCTCTTCTCTGGCTCTCAGCATGAAGCCTCACTTTCTCTAATCCCGTTGCTTTGTGGACGGTTGATTCATTTCCTTGTAAAACATTAACAGTTTCATTATTAATATTATTGTTACAAATAATGCTATTATTTGACTTGCTCTCAGGGAGATTTCAAGTTCTGGAGTCATTGCACACAAGTTTCTGTCTGTATATCCATTTGCCAGAATAATCCATATGCCTCTTTTTCTGAAAATTCCCACTCGGAGCGTTGGAAACCTTACAAACTTTGATTGAGCTGCCCCAGGTCAAATTGAACATCTGGGAAAGAACTTCTGCATCAGCTGCAGTTGTGCATCCTTAAATACCCTAGTGACCAAGTTCTAGGAGGAGGATTAGTTTGGGGCTTCATTTTTTGTAAAATGTATGGATATATTTAAACATTTCATTATATGGTCCAATTAGACTGTGTCTACATGGGCACATAATAAAGTAAAAATTTGGCAATTATCTGGCTCATTTCATCAAGCCAAGAGCCAAAGGGATATATCTAGTCTGGCAAAAAGGTTTAGGAAGGGAGAATGAGGCAAAGTCAAAATTATATGAATTTGATAATTATATTCCTCATACAGGTAAAATAGATACTGAAGTTACTTGACTTTTCCAAAATACACTATTATATCTGTATAGTACATTGAATCTTAGTGATATCTACCATAATTTTTGAATATTTTAACTAAATAAAATGTATATTATAAATTCTGCTCTTATTATTTCCGGTTCTGTTCCATTATTCAGTGCATTTATATCTAGTCTGAGGAAAAAACAGTCATTGAAAGTCTAAACTCAACCTTGTCTAAATCTTACATAAATGGGTGTTTTAGATACTCTCCAAATGTTCAAATTCACGAGTCCTATCAGTTATTATGACAAAAAGAAGGAAAGAAATGAAGGTAATTTGAATTGTGATACAGTTGAAGGTTCATAGCATCCTTATGGGCACTGTTCAAAGATATCTGCAAAAGTCACCCAGTTAGCATTCTTCTCTTCCATACTTTTAATTATACCTCTCATTTCTTTTAACTGCTTATTGAGCCCTATTAAGTATTCTTTCCTTTTAAGAAAAGTATCTGTCACTAGGTTCAGGATTTCAACTGGGAAAGGGTCTCAACATCATAAAATAAAGTTTATTGGATACCAAGAGAGTTAAACCAATTATATATCCTATCTTAAAGATTTTCCTATTGTGGCTCTGAGATGAATGAGCAATATAGATATCCAGAATCGATAACTTCACATTTAAATATGGTACAGTTGTTCTTCCTGCTTATCCATTTAGCTTTTTTAAATTAATGTGCATTTGGAAATATACTGATCATGTCCTAAATTAACAATGCAATTGTAAATCTCTCTGCTGCAAAGGCATCACCTAAGTGTCAAGAAGGATTGATTTATGAAGAACCAAGTAAAATGAAATCTTCGTAGCTCAAGGGGAGAGGGATATGATTATCATTTTCAAACATTTGAAAGGATTAAAGACTGGTGATGGGTGAATCTCAGAAGGCCAGAGTTGGATGCTTACCCAGAAAACTTTGGTATCACATCTCAGAGTCTGCTGAAATTGGAGGAAATCTATTGAGGATGTGTTTATGACATTTTCTCTACTGTTTGCTTCCAGCCAGCCTGGAAGCCCCTGCCTTAAGGTCTTGGCACTGAAACATTAATACAGCTCCTCACAGGGATTAGAAAGGGGGTATGATAATTACAAGTGGAGGTAGCCTGCAGCAAAATTGTAGAATGGGTGAAGTTTCCTTTGGTAATTTTCCACCTACACTCTTCAGTTATTGTAAAATTCACCAAGTTCTTAGTTTATAAAGGAGTGTTGATTAATACACCTTCCAACTATTAACACACTTGCATTTTAATGGGATGCTCTGGGAGATAGCAGGTAACAATAGACTACAGGAAATAAAGATTAAATGGTATATAATATAATAATGCCAAGCATTAAGTTTTGGGATTGTTATTGCTATCATTATTGTTGTTTTGATTTTAGGAGAGAATTTTCTAATGCTCTCCTTTGATCCCCGGATACCTGGTTTATTTTGCACACTGCTATGAGACACAATTTCCCTCCAGTTACATCTCAGTCATAATAAGTTTCCAGAAACTGACATGACTTCTTGTCACCAAATTTTTCTTGTGTGCATCCCTCCTCCTTTGGGAGGGATGAGCCCAAAGCTCTTCTTTGGACTTCTCTATGGAGTGGCTCAGGTGAGTTGGCACTTAGCATGGGAAGGCTTCTTGAACCTTCCAAGCCTAGTTAAGGTTCTGCCTCACTCAGAGTACTTGTAAACCTGTATTTTAATTACCAGTAAAGCTCTTTTCCCATTCCCACAATACAATGAGAAAGACTAGCGATCTCTTCAAGAAAATTAGAGATACAAAGGGAATATTTCATGCAAGGATGGACATAATAAAGGACACAAATGGTATGGAAGCAGAAGATATTAAGAAGAGGTGGCAAGAATACACAGAAGAACTATACAAAAACATCTTCATAATGCAGATAACCACAATGGTGTGATCACTCACCTAGAGCCAGACATCCTGGAATGTGAAGTCAAGTGGGCCTTAAGAAGCATCAATACAAACAAAGCTAGTGGAGGTGATAGAATTCCAGCTGAGCTATTTCAAATCCTAAAAGATGATGCTGTTACATTGCTGCTCTCAGTATGCCAGCAAATTTGGAAAACTCAGCAGTGGTCACAGGACTGGAAAACGTCAGTTTTCATTCCAATCCCAAAGAAAGGCAATGCCAAAGAATGCTCAAACTACCACACAGTTGTACTCATCTCACAGGCAAGCAAAGTAATGCTCAAAATTCCCTAAGCCTGGCTTCAACAGGATGTGAACCATGAACTTCCAGATGTTCAAACTGGATTTAGAAAAGGCAGAGGAACCAGAGACCAAATTGCCAACAACCTTTGGATCATTGAAAAAGCCAGAGAGTTCCAAAAAAATATCTGTTTCTGATTTATTGACTATGCCAAAGCTTTTGACTGTGTGGATCACAATAAACTTTGGAAAATTCTGAAAGAGGTGGGAATAGCAGACCACCTTACCTGCCTCCTGAGAAATCTGTATGCAGGTCAAGAAGCAACAGTTAGAACTCGACATGGAGCAACAGATTGGTTCCAAATAGGGAAAGGAGTACTCCAAGGCTGTATATTGTCACCATGCTTATTTAACTTATATGTAGAATACATCATGTGGAATGCCGGGCTGGATGAAGTACAAGCTGGAATAAAGATTGCCAGGAGAAATATCAATAACCTCAGACATGCAGATGAGACCACACTTATAGCAGAAAGCAATAGAAGAACTAAAGAGCCTCTTGATGAAAGTAAAAGAGCAGAGTGATAAGCTTGGCTTAAAACTCAACATTCAGAAAACTAACATCATCAAAACTAAGGTCCCATCATTCCATGGGAAGTAGATGGGGAAATAATGAAAACAGTGCCAGACTTTATTTTTTGGGCTCCAAAATCACTGCAGATGGTGACTGCAGCCATGAAATTAAAAGATGCTTGCTCCTTGGAAGAAAAATTATGACCAACCTAAACAGCATTTTAAAAAGCAGAGACATTACTTTTCCAACAAAGTTCTATCTAGTCAAAGCCATATTTTTTCCAGGAGTCATATATGTATGTGAGAGTTGGATTATCAAGAAAGCTGAGCACTGAAGAATTGATACTTTTGAACTGGTGTGTTGGAGAAGACTCTTGAGAGTCCTTTGAACTGCAAGGAGATCAAACCAGTGAATCCTAAATGAAATCAGTCCTGAATATTCATTGGAAAGACTAATTCTGAAACTGAAGCTCCAATACTTTGGAGAAGATCTGACTCATTGGAAAAGACCCTGATGCTGGGGACAATTGAAAGCAGGAGAAGGGGACAAAAGAGGATGAGATGATTGGATGGCATCACCAACTCGATGGACATGAGTTTGAGCAAGTTCCAGGAGTTGGTGATGCACAGAGAAGCCTGATGTACTACGGTCTATGGGGCCGCAAATAGTTGGACACGACTGAGCAACTGAACTGACTGACTAATGCCATCACAATTTTTATGGCTGAATAATATTATAATGTTATTCCTTATTGTTTCTTCAATAGATGGGCACTTGGGCTGTTTCCTTATCTTGATTAACCTAAATAATATAGCAGTGAACATGTAGGTATATATATTTATAAAGTCAAAATTTTCAATTTCTTTGGAAAAATGTCCACAATAAAATTGCTAGATCATATGGAAATTTTACTTTTAATTTTTTAAAGAAACTCCATTCTATTTTCCATAATGGCTGCACTGATTTACATTCCCATAAGTGGCATACCAGGGTTCCATTTTCTCCACCTCCTTGCCAACCTTTTGTTGATTCTTGTTTTCTTTATATATATAGTCATTCTAATAATTTTAAGGTGATATCTCATGGGAGAGGCTTTTTAAAAACTTAAGTATTTAATGGAAAAATACTGGAGGACTTTGTGTTCACAGGTATTTGTGAGTACAATCAGGGCATCTGTGTTTGCTAATTCTCTGTTATTAAAATCAGACTCTCACCCTCTCAGAGTGACTGAGAGTTAGAGAATGCAGTATCCTTCAATGATTGCATTTCACAAAGATGACATATGGATATTTGAGAAAGACATTTCCAGACTGTAGAAGATTTGCATCTCAAAGAGACAGAGAAAGACTTTACAATTGAAATTTTTTTAAAATAAATGTTCTAAGGAAAGGGAGGACCTCTTAGGAAGAAACCTGTCTAAAGTTTAGTCATGGTGAATGATCCTTTTAATGTATTGTTGAATTCAGTTTGCTAATATTTTGCTGAGGATTTTTTGTATCTATATTTATCAGGTATATTGACCTGGAATTTCCTTTTTTTGCAGTGTCTTTTTCTGGTTTTAGAATCAGAGTAATTGTTGTTATTGTTCAGTTGCTCAATCGTGTCCAACTCTTTGCAACCCCATGGACTTGCAGCACATCCTATCCTTCATTATCTCCTGGAGTTCCCTCAACCTCATGTACATTGAGTTGGTGATGCCATCCAACTATCTCATCCTCTGTCATCCCTTTCTCCCCCTGCATTCATTCTTTACCAGGATCAGAGTCTTTTTCAATGAGTCAGCTTTTTGCATCAGTTGGCCAAAATATTGGAGCCTCAGCTTCAGCATCAGTCCTCCCAATGAATATTCAGGACTGATTTCCTTTAGGGTTGACTGGTTTGCTCTCTTTGCAGTCCAACGGACTCTCAAGAGTCTTCTCCAACACCACAGTTCGAAGACATCAGTTCTTTGGTTATCAGCTTTTTTGTGGTCCAACTCTCACATCCATATCTGACTACTGGAAAAACTATTGCTTTTACTATATGGACCTCTGTAGGCAAAATGTCTGTTTTTAATACAATTTTTATGTTTGTCATTTCTTTGCTTCCAAGGAGCATGAGTTTTTTAATTTCATGGCTGCAGTCATGTCTGCAGTGATTTTGGAGACAAAAAAAAAAAAGTCTGTCACTGTTTCCATTTTTTCCCATGAAACTGTGAGAGGGAATGTCGTGATCTTAGTTTTCTGAACATTGAGTTTTAAGCTTTATTTTTTCACTCTCCTCCTTCACCTTCATCAAAAATCTCTTTAGTTTCTCTCTGCTTTCTACCAAAAGGGTGGTGTCAACTGCATATCTGAAGTTATTGATATATCTCCCAGCAATCCTGATTCCAGCTTATGCTTCATCCAGCCAGGCATTTACATGATGTACTCTGATATATCATATATCATATGATATATCTCCTCTTGCATTTAATATTTTGTTTATTTGGGTCCACTCTCTTTTCTTCTTGAATAGCCTGGTTAAAGATTTATGACTTTTATATTTTCAAAAAAAATCAATCTTGGTTTCATCAATCTTTTTTTTTTTTTTGTATCAGTTTTATTTATTTCTTCTCTGATTGTTATTATTTCCTTCCTTCTGCTGACTTTCAGCTTTGTCCTTTTCCTAATTCCTTCAGGTTAGTGTCAGGAAGCATTTAACTGGAGGCTTCCTGTGTGCTATTTTGGATCTGTCATGAATTCTCTGTTCCTTATTAATTCCTGAATATTCAGGAATTAAGGGAAGAGGCAAGCCTCTCCCGGGGCTGAGGAATCCAGGCATTTCTTTCATTAGTTTTTCAATACGGTGATAAGTACCTTCTTCCTTCTTATGAACCATACGGTAAAAGTGATTGTTTACAACTGTCTCTCTTTAATATGGATAGCCTTATGTTTTGTAAGTCTGGAATTTTAATCTTTATCTTTGCTGAGAATAACTACCTTGTAAGACAGTATATATGCCTACACCATGTTGATTAAAACACCTTTACTCCATCAGAACTTGGGTCCCTGTGTCTTTCTTTGTTTCTCTTCCTCTCTTTCTCTCTCTCTCTCTATTTCTGGCTGATTCCCTGGACCGCAAAGGCTGGCTGCGTAACCCAGGAAATATTAGCCTCTCTCCTTCTTTCTCTTTCTTATCGTTGACTCCAGACCACCAAGTTCCGGTCCATTAAAGGACCCCAACAGATTAGTTATTTTTATGATAGTCTTCTTATTTCTTAAGCTAGTCTTGTATCTCTAAAAACTTCCCTCTTAGAACTGCTTTTTCTGCATCTTATAGATTTTGGAAATTATGTTTCCATTTTCATTTGTCTTGAAATATTTTTTGATTTCCTCTTTGATTTCTTTATTGGCCTATTTGATGTTAGTAACATATTGTTTTGTCTCCCTGTGTTTTTCGCTTCCCCATTTGTCCTTGTATAATTGATTTCTATTTGCATATCTTTGTGGATAGAAAAATGCTTGATATCAAGTCTATCTCTTAATTTTGTTTTATGGCCTAACATATGACATATCCTGGAGAACATTCAATGTGCACTTGAATAAAATGATGATTCTGCTGTTTCTATATGGGATGTCCTGTAGATACCTATTAAATCTAACTTTTCTATTGTATCAATCACTTAAAACCACTGTTGTCTTATTGATTTTGTTTGGGTGATCTTCAAGTGATATAAGTGGGATATTAACATATTCTACTATTACTATATTATTTTCAGATTCTCTCTTTATGTTTATTATGATCGCATTATATTTAAGTGCTTGTGTATTGGGTGTATATGTGATAATGAGTGCAATATCTTCTTTTATTGATCTTTTTATTATTATATGATGTTCTTCTTTGTCTCTTGTATAGAATCTGTTTTAAAATATCTTTGCAAATGATATTGTCAGACTAGTGTATACTCCTTGGTTCTTTGTCTCGTCACAACAAAGATTTGGAGTGACGGATATTAAAGCCTCCTTGGCGGGTCACAGCTCTTGGGTCTTGGACAGACCGTGTTATAGCTCTTAGAGAAATCCATGTTACAGCTTGGTGTTACAGCTCTATTTTATTTAGATGATAGCAGGAAAATCCATCTTCGAGGCATGAGGGCACATCAATCCAAAGACGCAAAGAAAAGAGCACCGCATTACACGGGAGTGAGCGAGTGAGAGCCATTTGGCTCCTCTTTTTATATGTTTTTTTCTTCCCCCTGGGCCTATCCTATGCAAATTGGGCTTAGGCAGGAGTGCTGTTCTACCTGAAGTCCTCACTCTGGTCCTCTGACCTTGCTTTGACCTTCCTTTGTTCTATTTTCACTGGCTTTTCCCTTCCTTGTCTTTTAGCCACCACCATTTTGGACTCCTTTTCCCTATTCTAACTACCTAACAATGTGACTGATGGGATGTTACTATAAAAATGTATAAACAGCTTATATAGTTCAAAATAAAAACCTAATTATAACAACCTAATTATAACATGGGCAGAAGACCTGAATAAACATTTTTCCAAAGAAGATATATAGATGATCAGTAGGTGCATGAAAAGATGCTCATCATTGCTAATCATCAGAGAGTTGTAAATCAAAGCCACAGTGGGATATCTCTTCACATCTATCAGAATAGCTAACAATTAAAAAATCTACAAATAACAAATGTTAGAGTGGATGTTAAGAAAAGGGAAACTTTATTCACTGTTGATGGAAACGTCAATTGGTACAGTCATTATGGAAAACAGTATGAAGCTTCCTTAAAAAAATATATATATATATATATAAAAGTATATATATATGCCAACCTTTTGGTCCAGCAAGTCCATTCCTGGGTATATCTACAAAGAAAATGAAAATACTAATTCAAGAAGATACCCACACCACAGTGTTCATAGCAGCATTATTTACAATAGTCAAGATATGAAAACAACCTATCAAGTAACAGATAACTGGATAAATAAGTTATGAAAAGAATGAAATTCTACCACTAGCAACAATACAGATGGAAGTAGAGGTCATTATGCTTAGTGAAATAAGTCAGAGGAAAAAGTACTCTGTTATCACTTATATACAGGATATTAACAAAAGAAACAGATCCACAGATTTAGAGAACAGGTTGTGGTACCAATGAGAAGGAAGGAATTTGCAAGACAAGGGAACAGGATTAAGAAATACAGACAACTATGATAAAATAAATATGCAGCAAAGATATATTGTACAGCACAGAGAAATATAGAAATTATTTTGTAATAACTTTATAATATAGTTTAATGTATAAAAATATTGGATTACTAAACTAATAAAATATAAATCAACTGTATTTCAATAAGATGTTTCCTGACGGCTCAGTGGTAAAGAATCTGCCTGCCAAGGCAGGAGCCATTGATTCAATCCCTGGGTTGGGAAGATCTCCTGGAGAAGGAAACAGCAACCCACTCCAGTATTCTTGCCTGGGAAATCCTTTGGACGGTGGAGCATGGCAGGCTATATTTCAATAAAAAATAAAGTTCAGTCAAGCTGAGGAAAACAATAAGGCTACCTTTGTCAAGAAAGAAATCCAAGTAATTAATTGTTCATATCTTTCTACAGTTTAATCTCAACTAATTGTCCCAGATTTTTCCTTCTTACCCTTTATTCCAGACATCATTATAATATTCCAGATGTTATATAAATATAAAAGCACAGCAGGAACACTTGATTAAACTTTTTTTTATTGGGTTAAATTTTATCATTTTTTTGTATACACCATTACACTTTACACTTCTGAAGCATTCTTATTTTTTCAAATAATTTATATGATTTACTTGGAAATTTTTCTTTGAAACTAACCTAAACAAAGCAGGCATTGTGCCTATTTTACCACTGAGGACAGACACCATTATATATGAGGTCACATTGTCTCAGGCTGTGCAAAGTTGCACTGCAATTTTTATCACTAAGGATTTCAGGTGACTTATCTATCTCATTTTTTTATTTGATCTCAAAACATTATATTCATCCCAAACTCACAAAGAGCTGATTCCAGTAGAGCCACTGAGGCCAGAAGAAGGGGGTTAGAGAATGATGAATTGTGAAGGTGCAGATCCCCTCCACGTTATTCTCTGAGGAGCTGGCTTCTAAGATTTTTTTTTGGCAAGTGAGTGAATATTTGAGCATCTCACAATGCTAATTAGTTATAAAAAGAAACACAGAGGGAAGTCAAACTGCTTGACAGCTGCCCTACACATCAAAGTGTCAATGCCAGTTAACAGATGCCACTGATCAGCTGCTTTCAACTTGTTTTCCTAAGTCTACCAGGAGAATGACAGGAAGTTTATACAATCTGCTTCATGAGTGTAGACTCAAGCAAAACAGTACTTCCTCCAACAATACACATTCAATATTTGTATTTCCTTGGATGTTACAGCCTTTGTCAGTGGTTGCTAATTTTCATATGTTTCTGACTACCGTCAGTAACAGCTACAAAATTTTACTGGGCAACTATTCTGTGCAAGAGTCTACAGTGATAATTAAATAGTACAAGTGGATGTAGACAAAATTTTTACTCTTAAAATCTAGAACAAGAAAAACAGTACACGAAAATATAAGGCCGTGTTTACTAAGCACTAAAATAATATTCACAACAGGGAAATACTGACATTAAAGCTGGGATGTTGAAAACAACTTGTTTCAACTTTCCAATTATGCCTAAAGTTGGTCTTATCAGGTCCATAAGGTCTTAGAATTCACTCTTCAGTAAATTTGCCTTGGGGTCTTAGAATTTTTGATATAATATAATAGTATAACAGTGATCTGAGTGGGAACACCATAAATTCTGCTCCTTAGTTTCAGGCTTAACTTTAATCACGAGTTTCAGTTTCCTAATTTCTAAAAAGACAATATCAATTCTTGACAGCTTCACGGAATTTATATAGGAATTAAGTGAATATATGGATATATGTAAGTTTCATTAACTATAATAAAAACAAACATTTAAAATGTTGCTTTTGTATTGTTATTTTCATTATTACAGACTAAAAATTCTTAAAATGAATAGACTTCTGACTTAACCTCTAATAATTATTAAGTCTACCCCATCATTTTGCAGATCAGGCACGTTCATTCAAAATTGACTCTTTCTGCTTAAGGGCCAGAGTAAAACTTCTTTAATTAACAACAATAGGATCAGCTCTGTTGATTTAAGAGGTATATTGGAATATCCTACTAAGATTAAAAAAAGAAGAAAAGATAGAGAGATCAATCAAGAGAAATATATTTGAAGTTGTAGAAGTATACTTTGCCAACAAATGCCCATCTGGTCAAGGCTATGGTTTTTCCAGTGGTCATGTATGGATGTGAGAGCTGGACTATGAAGAAAGCTGAGTGCCGAAGAGTTGATGCTTTTGAACTGTGGTGTTGAAGAAGACTCTTGTGAGTCCCTTGGGCTGCAAGGAGATCCAACCAGTCCATCCTAAAGGAGATCAGTCCTGGGTGTTCATTGGAAGGACTGATGCTGAAGCTGAAACTCCAGTACTTTGGCCAACTCATGAGAAGAGTTGACTCATTGGAAAAGATCCTGATGCTGGGAGGGATTGGGGACAGGAGGAGAAGGGGATGACAGAGGATAAGATGGCTGGATGGCATCACCGACTCGATGGGCATGAGTTTGGGTAAACTCTGGGAGTTGGTGATGGACAGGGAGGCCTGGCGTGCTGCGATTCATGGGGTCGCAAAGAGTTGGACAGGACTGAGCGACTGAACTGAACTAATCCCTATTCTGCAGCCTTCCTTCCCTTTAGCCCTTTATCTTTCACTTTACTTCTCTAGTCCCAACTGTAGCCTCCCTATTGGTGGAAGGCTTTTGTTGCTTCATCTTTCTTGAAAAAACAAAGGAAGAGATGACATGGACGGCCTGTAGAAATTGCCTGATACTAGTACTGTGTATCTGCTGTATCTTTCCATGTAATCCTTCCTGTTCAAAGTTAGGGAAGGGACTTTCTGTTACATTCTATTCGAATGTTTTTCTTTTAATTGTCTTCTCATTGAATGGTGAGAGCTTAAAGAAAAAGATTGCTTTTATCCTGAGTACCATGCTGGGTATACTGTAAGTGCACAGGAAATATTTTCCAAATGGCAGAATAAATGAAATGGAATATAATAATATTAGGATGGCATACATATTTAATTACCACAATTTTATGGTCATCTAAATCAGAATAATATTACGTTAATTAAGAAAATTCACATGCATTCTCATTTCTGGAAAAGACCTTTTGGAAACTGCTGTTAAAGTTATAAGAAAAGTAAACAGTCATAGACTTGAGATTACAAAAAAAGTTTTCCTCAGTGATACATAATTCTTAAATCAAAGTGTAGGGAAGAGCATTAATCTCTTATCCTGATCACTCTGGAATGTGCCTGAAACCAGTAGAGAAGATGAACTATTACAGTCCAGATGCAGCTGCATTTTTAGAGCTGTTATTTTAGTCTCCTCGGTATAAAAGTGGGCTTCCCTTGTGGTTCAGCTGGTAAAGAATCAGCCTGCAATGAGGGAGACCTGGATTTGATTCCTGGGTTGGGAACATCCCCCGGAGAAGGGAAAGGTTACCCACTCCAGTATTCTGGCCTAGAGAATTCCATGGACTGTATAGTCCATGGGGTTACAGAGTCGGACATGACTGAGCGACTTTCACTTTTCAGTATAAAATGGATGATATGAACATATTAAATTATTAATAGACAACTTTCTAGGTCAAAGCCAAGGTGAAAGCAATTGGGAAAGGAAAGCTGTAAAATGAAGTAGGTCAAAGGATGTGATTTGATCAGAATTCGCCTAACAGCCTTTAAACTTTGTATTATGTCAAGTGGTTTTAGTTGCAATTATACCAAGTTAAAGAAGTATTCAGACCACCCAGAAGCAGGCAGTGTTATTGGTTCAAGTCCCAGACACATCTAATTTGATTCTATTTGAATGGTGGGACAAATTATCAGAGAGTCCTTTTAGCTTCTCCTGAACAGATTCTTTACTGCTGAGCCATGGGGGAAGCCCAAGACTCACACTATATCCCAGAAATTTGAAGTCAATTTCAAATCAACTATGGTAACCCACTCCAGTATTCTTGCCTGGAGAATCCCATGGACAGAGGAGCCTGGTAGGCTACAGTCCACCTGGTCGCAAAGAGTCAGACACGACTGAACGACTTCACTTTCAAATCAACTAGATCTTACTTCTAGGTATGATTAAGTAAATCAATAATAATGAGTAGGCAATTAAAACTTTTTCTTACTAAATTCAACAAATTTCAGATTTGGGGAAAAATTTTCTAGGTCTCTAAGGTTTAGCTTAGGAATAGAGTCAGAAAACTCTTAAACCACAGAAAAGAAAATGTCTAAAATTTTATGTTTATATGTTATTTTGCATTGAAACATCTCTTTAAAATAAACTGCCCTGCTTGACTTCACAATTGACTTCACAGTCTTTTGAAAAATAAGACATTCATTATCATCCTAATTTTCTACCTGAGCAAAATTAGTCTTACAGGCATAAGTTTCAGCCATCTTTAGTAGAAGAAATGATCTAAGAGCCAATAAAGGAGTAGGTGTTTATTTCTTGGGCCCAGGGAAATAATAAAAAATGAGAACAGTAGTTATGTTTAGGGGCACAGATCAGAGGAGCCTTGAGATAGGAAATTTAATGGAGTTATCAGATGAGGTTTCAGGCAGCATGCAAAATATTCATGGATTTATAGCAACATGTAAAGCTCCATTAATCAAGGTTTGATCCATAAAACAGAACTACTAGGAACTAAATATGCATATGCATATATATGCGTGCCTGTTTAGTTGCTCAGTTGTATTCGACTTTTTGTGACCCCATGGACTGCAGCCTGCCAGGCTCCTCTGTCCATGGGGTATTTGGGGCAAGAATACTGGAGTGAGTAGATACTCCCTTCTCCAGGGGATCTTTCCCACCCAGGGATCGAACTCAGGTTGCCTGCATTGGCAGGTGGGTTCTTAACCATCTCAGCCATCAATGTGTGTGTGTGTGTGTGTGTGTGTGTGTATGAGAGAGAAATTGAACATATTGATTGACCATATTCAATTCTGAGAACCAATGCAAAGCATTTTTTTTTTGCAACTGAGCCTGCAATAATCAGGCGACACAGAAAGGGATGATAGCTAGTGATGGAGAGCAAGTCAAGGACAAATTGGAAACCATGAGGTTTAAGTAAAGCCCACAGGATGGGAAAACATGCTTATCTCACTACATCAAAATCTCAAACTTCAAAGATGTGAGTGACCTTACAAAAAACTGGCCCCCTTTGTCATGGAGCAAAACATGTGATTCATAAGTTGAAAAAACTATAGAGGAACCAATGGAAGCCAAAGGAGCTGTAAGGCAGGTTATTGTCCCACCCACACAAGCAGGATGAACTCACCCATCCATAAACGAACGTGTGTATGAGTTCCAGGAAGTCCTACACTGACCTTTCAAGCATAAAGCTACATCTTTACTTTTTATTTTCTAAATCTCAAAGTGTTGCTCAAACAGTCCTTGTGATTTCAGAACTTCACGGGGAAGGTGATAGCTTGAAAAGGTAGTTCCAGGTGAGCTATACTGAATGGATAAAATGCACTCTACTAACATCAGAGGTGTGTGTGTATGTCACTGTGTGTGTTAAATGTATACAAAAATTTATAAAGAAGATATCAAATTGATAAATATTAAAAGCTGATAAAAATATTAAGGAAAATAGTTTTATTTTTATTAATTAGTAGATTTAAGTGCAGTGATGAATATTTGATTATGTATAAGGTTTTGAGACTCTAACTGCATTTATCAGATTCATACTTTTAGATTCAAGAAAGATTTGTGATAAGCCTGAAAAGAAAATGACATATAAGATAAGATATGAGGCTACATTAGAAATTATTAAGGGCAAAGGCAATTGATGTCCCCAAGAAAGGATCCACTTTCTAGTTTCACCTGCTAATTTAACTTTATAAATATAAATGACTAGCAAATGAAGAGACTTCAATAACATTGTGGAGATCATGACTTCAAAGAAATGTGGTCATTGCCAGATTAGAAGGACATAACAATAATGAAAATCACAGAATAATGAGGAAAAAATACAATAAAAATAACAGACGCTGGAATTCCAACTAAGCCCACCAGTTAAATTGTGATTAAATAGGAGCATTGTTAATATGCAAGCTTCTAATGCTTTCCCGTTAAGACAAATTACTGTGTGTTTGTGTGTGTGTGTGTGTGTGTGTGTGTGTGTGTGTGTGTTTGATAGATATACTTTACCAGATCAAGAGTTCTTCCCTTTCTAAGTTTACTAAAAAATATATTCATAAAGTAATTCTGAATTTTATAAAAATGTTATCTACATGTTGAATTGATACATTTTTCTTTAGCATTTATTTGATCTATTATTACATGCTTTTTTTCTGGATATTTTAAAAACTACATAAATTATTTAAGATAGATAAGACTATTGAGAGTTTCTATTTCTTCTTGATTCTATTAAGGCTTTTTTTTTTTTTAATGTGTCTGTTTGAATAAGTCCTCAAATTTTGTGACAAAGTATTTTCTTATTATCTTTAAACTTTTTCCTATATCTATAATTCTGTAATATTTTACTTTGTAAATTTTGTTTTTCTGTGTATTTTCTGTTTTACTTCATTAATTTAACCCTAGGTTTGTACATATTATCAACTGTGTAAAAATCAAATTTTGACTTTCTTGAACCTCTGTTTTCTATTGTTTGTATTATTATATTTTGGTTTCCATTGTCAAATGTTCTCTAGATTTAACTTCTTCCTCCCTACCACTTTTCCTGGGTATTAGTTGTTGTCAATTGTTCCTTAGTTAAGTTATATTTAGTTTTCTTTAACACTAATATCAGAATATAAGGCTGAATGTCAAACACAGTAAAGATTTTGATTTCACCTCAGAAGTTATGTAGTGTATTTGACCTTTAGATTTTTTAAGAATTTAAAATTTTTATTATCCTTTATTTTGTACTCAAGGTTGATTTCAAACTTTTTTAAAAAATGAGGCTCTTACATTGCAGGTTTGGTATTGTTTCTTTACTTTGTTTTGTACTATAATTAAAGAACACTAATTATTCTTTGATTTTTTTTGGTCCTTCCAATGTAATTCAATGTATCTTTGTATATATATTTTCATAATTCTTCTGCTTTGAATATATTATAAATTATGCATCTATGTATTCACACTTTTAATCAATTCTGGAATATTCAGAATAATTGTCTCTATAAATATTGTCCCTTTTTTATTTTGTCTATTGCCTTCCCCTGAGGATTCAATTAGAAGTATTTTGAGTCTCTTCATTCCATTTTCTATATCTTTTATATTTTTTAAAATTAAATTATGAAAATATGATAACACATTTACAAGAGACTTGGAAAATATAGAACAAGGTTACATATATTTCCACTATATATTGCAAATATTTATAAGTAGATAAATTAAGATTTTTAGTTGGAGTTTCAATATCAAACTCTCAGTGACCCCATAGATGGCAGCCCACCAGGCTCCCCCATCCCTGGGATTCTCAAGGCAAGAATTCTGGATTGGGTTGCCATTTCCTTCTCCAATGCATGAAAGTGAAGTCGCTCAGTCATGTCCGACTCTTCACAAACCCACGGACTGCAGCCTACCAGGCTCCTCCGTCCATGGGATTTTCCAGGCAAGAGTACTGGAGTGGGGTGCCATTGCCTTCTCCCTTTTCCTTCGAGGACCCCTATAATAAGAATGTTGGTGGATTTAATGTTGTCCCAGAGATCTCTTAGGCTGTCTTTTTTTTTTTTTTTTTTCATTCTTTTTCTTCTGTATACTGTTTTGCAGCAGTGATTTTCAACATTCTGTTTTCCAGATTACTTACCTATTCTTTCTCAGTTATCCTGCTGTTGATTTGTTCTAGCGTATTTTTCATTTGTTTGTTCTTTTGTCTTTCTAGGTCTTTGATAAACATATCTTGCAGCTTCTCATTCTGTTTCTGAGATCCTACATCATCTTCAGTAACATTATTCTGAATTCTGTTTCTGGTAGGCTGCCTATCTCCACTTCACTTAGTTGTTTTTTTCTGGCGGTTTATCTTGCACCTTCATCTGGGACATAACTCTGCTTTTTCACCCTGATTAACTTTCTGTAATGTGGTTTTCATTCTAGCCTCTGTGGGATTGTGTATTGCCTTGCTTCTTCTGTCTTCCCCCTTGTGAATGTGGTCAAGAGGCTTGTGTAAGCTTCTTGCTGGAAGGGATTGGGTGGGAAAAAACTGGATCCTGTTCTGATGAGAAGGGCCTTGCTCAGTAAAGCTTTAACCCAATTATCTACTATGCATGAGGTTGCACTCTCTTCTTGTTAATTATTTCGCCTGCAGCAACCCAACCCTGAAGACTATGGGCTCTATGGTAGAGTTAATGGCAACCCCTAAGAGGGTTTAAACCAAGGGGCATCTTCCAGGGCTGCTGCTGCCAGTACCCCTGTCCCTGCAGTGAGCCTCTGCCAACCCACACCTTCACAGGAGACCTTTCAACACTAGCTGGTAGGTCTGGTTCGATCTCCTCGGGGGTCACTACCTCTTTCCCCTGGGTCTTGTTGCATACAAGACGCTGTTTGTGCCCTCTAAGTCTGCAGTCTCTGCTTCCCCCAGTCCTTTGGAAGTCTTGCAATCAAATCCCACTGGCATTCCCTGGGGCTTCCTAGTCCTTTTGCTGGATCCCCAGTCTGAGAAGCCTGATGTGGGACTCAGAACATTCACAACAGTCAGAAAACTTCTTTTGTATTATTGTTCTCCAATTTGTGGGTCACCCACCTGAAAGGTATGTGATTTGATTTTATCAAGATTGCACCCCTCCTACCATCTCATTATGGCTTCTTCTTTGTCTTTGGATGTGGAGTATCTGTTTGTGGTGGGTCTCAGCCTCCTCCTTGGTTCTTCAACTGGTAGTTGCGATCTTGGTGCTCTCTCAGGAGATGAACACTCATCCTTCCACCCCAGCATCTTGAACTGGAAGTTTATTATCTATGTCTTTTCATTTTCTTCTATATTTCTGTATTTTCATCCTATTCATTTCATTATGAGTGCTATTATTTTTGCCTCTTCTGACACTCGTGTATCATTACTTCTCTATTCTTGCAGATATTTGATTGTGGACTGATTGGATGATATTAAGCCCTGGACTCTCTGGGTGCATACATTAGGGGTACTTTCCTTAGGATTGGAGTTGCATAGAATTCTTCTGGACACCAGAAAATGCTAATAACACCAATTCAGTCCCCAGCTGAGGGTCATAGCTCAATATAGATATTCTGGGCTCAATTCCCATATCATGCTGCTTGACAGTGGCTCAGGATCAAGATCTCAGTAATGCTATTGGCATCTACTTTCAGGGCAACTATGCCTTCTTGTTTGTTCATCTTTTCTTAGCACTAATCTCTCTTGATTCTGCCACTGCCTACAACTCATCTTTTCCTTCTCTTTTATCTTTCTTTATTTTCTTTCCTTCTTCTGAATGTCAGGGAGTTTAGAGACATTTTCTATTCCTTACAATCCTAGTAATAATGTTCTCCCCATTTTAAAGTTGCTTTCTCCAGGATCTAATGGTTCAAGATTGGGAGGATCTCTCTTCTTATCTGGTTAGCTATTATTATGTCTTCATTCTAAAGAAGTACATATTTCTTTGATCTTAGAATTTTTGTAGCCATTGTTTCCATGAATATAACTTTTCTGCTATTTCTTCGTTTAGAGATAGAGTAGTGGTAATAGAAAAGTCAGTAGTAACTAGTAGTAGTGTGCTGTGCTGATCCTTTCAGTAATTTTGAGTAAAGACAGAGACTAATCTACACAAGTAAGCCAAAGCATTCTTGTTGAACAAATGAACAATACTTAAAGTAGTTTATAGTCTAAACAATTTAATTAAGGAAGAAGAAAAGACTGTCTTTGGATACTCGTCTTAGAAAAACTTTAGTAGAAGAAGTGAGGGGAATCATATTTTTTTTAATTAATCAGATCAGTCCTACAAATGAGAATAGATCATGGGGTGTTGGTACCATAGGAAGTATTGTTGGTGAAGACTTGGCTCTGAACAGAGAGTTAAAATTAATACTCCTCTGAAAGAAACTCACCATGAAAAGAAGCAATCAGATATAATATTGTGATCAGCATTCATCATTAATTCCTTAACTTTTATCTTTCAAACTAGTTAATTCTCCTGGCTATTGCTCAAACACATCTATTTGGTACTGAAATCCATTCACTTGGTTTCTCAACCTGCAAACTTCAGTCACATTTGACATTTATGTTTTACTGATGTTTCCTTCTTTGATCTCTCTGCTCATTAATTTATATGCATACTCATTGCTTTAGTCACAACAGATACACCAGCACAATTGCAACTTGGTTTGCCTGACTCCCATCCATAGAAATCACTTACATAACTTTTTAAGTTCAAATTTGATCCTTCCACTTCTCTATATATTTTATGATTTCAATGTTTTCTGTTGGTTTCTTAGTCTCATTTACCATCTTCATCTGTGTTTTTCTCTTCTGACACTCCCATACCACACTAGATGCAACTATTTCCCAAAACACCACACTGATATATGACTTTGTGTCATAGATTTTATTAAAATTTTGGGATGTTGCAAAGAAAAGATTATATCACAGTGTGGCACAGAGAATAATTTATATCATATGGTAGAAATCCATATTCCAAAGCACCAGATTCTTCCCTGGGATTTTGTATTCACATCAGTCAGTCAAGGGATTTATCTAAACAAAAAGTCATCATGCTTCTCCTGTAGAGTGAAAGTATGGTTTTAAACAATACTTTTTTCCCTCTGATATCTGCTGCTTCCCTTATCCTACCTCACACACCATATCAAACATCGAATGATTAATTATTCTTTTGCCTTTGCAAAAATAACCTGTGGGCTGAGTGCCCTTATTCCTGGTTCCAGTATAGTTCAAGTCAGGGGTGTTTCCTGTCCAGCGACATGTCCTTTGGACCTCCATAGTATCAGTCCCTTTGAATCTCTATAGTGTCAGTCCCTTTGAATGTTTATTACCACCTTTGTATTATGGGATAAATATTAGTATCTTTTTCATGAATAACAGTGTTCCTTAAAAATAAGCACTACTTTCCTGGTGCTGTAGCGAGAACAAAGCAGGTAGGTATTGCCAATGAAAAATTGCCACTTGCCATCTGCCTCTATAAGCATTAAATCACTGGCTTCTGCAGACCCTGAACTTCAAGAAGACATCCTAAAATTTCAGGGTGGAGATCAGGAATGAGGTACTCTGTGCTCCGGGGAAAACTGGCAGAACAGGCTTTCAGATTTATATTTTGAGGAGATTTTACAAGTTCAAATTCTTGCATATCTAGAAAAGCACTAAAATCATTAGCGGTGACATATGCTCTTTGTGACTAGCAGCAAGCTTCTGTCAAAATGTGTGCTTGATTACACATACTCTCCCTCTTCACTAAAATCATGTACAATGCTTACCTTCAGAAACCTGCCTCTTTGGAGCAGTTCTTCAGAACTATCTGAGAGTCTGTCTCCTGGACTGTAGTTCTCATTTTGCCCCCATAAATTTTAACTCATACATTGTGCTACAATTTTTTCAATCAGCAGTATTTTATACATTTTTGTGAAATGAATGATATTTTTGTTTCCCTCAGATTTCTCCAAAAATATCTATGTCAAATAAATTCTACCTTTAGAATAACAAAAAAAGAGTCCCTTTACTAATATAATAAAACTTATGAAGTCATGAGGAAGAATTAGAAAACAATAATCACTAATATAAGAATCCCCAAGGACAGAGGAGCCTGGTGGCTGCAGTCCATGTGGTCACAAAGAGCTGGACATGACTGAGCAGCTAAGCAAATCACAGCACAGAATAAGAATGCTGAAATATATTTATAAAAGCCAAGTGCTTTATAATAATCATCATGAACCTTCACAATAACTGAAAAGTAAGCATTTATATCCTGATTTTGTAGATGAGGAATTGGTCTCAGAAATCTTAAACAAAATGCAGAAAAGATGAGCTATTAAGAATTTTTTTAGGATATGCTCTTCTAGAAGATGATCTTTTCTATCACAAATCATATCTATTTAAAAAAAAAGTGTTGGGTTTGTTATATATAATTTTGTAATGCTTTTTACTTTCTATAAACTAAAAACTTTAAGAACCTTTGGAAGTTCCAAGTGCTGCGATAGAAATATTGTGGGAAACTGGTAGAGAGTTGCAAATACTAGTGTTTCACGAAGCTTTAGGCAAAGAAAGCAAAGATGAGACATGTTAGCTATTTTAAAAAGATGCAAAGAGAACTGAGGTCACCTAATAATAAATTCTCACTGTTAGCACTAGAACATGAATCTCCTCATGCACCATAATTATTTGCACAGTGCTCTTCAGTGTCTTGGCCAATCAATTTTATAGTTGTCCAAAACAGTAGAAAATGCTTCAAGGAAGATATTACTTCAGGAATTTTAATGACTAAGATTTCTGCTTTTGAGAATTATACAAAATTGTCGTTTTTTTCTTTATATACTTTCATCAAATCTCATTCAAATGTGCTCAAAATTTGTTCAAATTTGTTCAAAATTTACTGTTTAAGAAGGACAAGGAAGATATTCCAGTTAAAACTTATATTTACCTGAAATCATATGTGCTTATTCAGAGTATAAAAGGACCAATAAGCTTAAGCATTGAGTTGGGTCAGGACAGGCAGATATTTTTTTCATGTATTCAACAAACACTCATTAACCTACTTTATATTCAAATCACTGCAAGACCCTGATGAAATGATAGTGAAAAAGAGGAAAGGACAACATTCCTTCTCACAGTGAGCATACAGGACAAATGAAACTGTTCAGTTGCTCAATCATTCCCAGCATGAGTGTTTTTTCCAATGGGTCTATTCTTTGCATCAGGCAGCTAAAGTATTGGAGTTTCAGCTTCAGCATCAGTCCTTCCAATGAATATTCAGGGCTGATTTCCTTTAGATTGACTGGCTTGAGCTCCTTGCAACCCAAAGGACTCTCAAGAGTCTTTTCCAGCACCACAGTTCAAAAGCATCGATTCTTAGGCACTCAGCTTTCCTTATAGTCCAACACTCACATTTATACATGACTACTGGAAAAACCATAGCTTTGATTACATGGGTCTTTGTTGGCAAAGTAACGTCTTTGCTTTTTAATATGCTGCCTAAGTTGGTCATAACTTTTCTTCCAAGGAGCAAGTGTCTTAATGTGATGGCTGCAGTCACAATCTGCAGTGATTTTGGAGGCCCCCCCCCCCAAAAAAAAAAATAAAGTCTCACAGTTTCCATTGTTTCCCAATAAATTTGCCATGAAATGATGGGACCAAATGCCATGATCTTAGTTTTCTGAAAGTTGAGTTTTAAGCCAACATTTTCACTCTCCTCTTTCACTTTCATCTAGAGGCTCTTTAGTTCTTCCTCACTTTCTGCTATAAGGATGGTGTCATCTGCATATCTGAGGTTATTGCTATTTCTCCCAGCAATCTTGATTCCAGATTGTGCTTCATCCAGCCTGGCATTTTGCATAACGTACTCAGTATATTAGTTAAATAAGCAGGGTGACAATGTACAACCTTGGTTTTCCTTACTTCCTTCAATTTAAGTCTGAATTTTGCAATAACGAGTTCATGATCTGAGCCACAGTCAGCTCCTGGAGTTGTTTTTCTGACTTCTGTGGGCAAGAATCCATTAGAAGAAGTAGAGCACCCATCATAGTCAACAAAAAAGTTCAAATACCATACTTGTGTGCAATCTCAAGAATGATAGTGTGATCTCTGTTCGTTTCCAAGTCATTCAATATCACAGTAATCCAAGTCCATACCTCAACCAGTAATGCTGAAGAAGCTGAGATTGAACAGTTCTATGAAGACCTATAACACCTTCTAGGCCTAACACCCAAAAAAGATGTCCTTTTCATTACAGGGACTGGAATACAAAAGTAGGAAGTCAAGAGATACCTGGAGTAACAGGCAAATTTGGCACTGGAGTACAAAATGAAGCAGGGCAAAGCTAACAGAGTTTTGCCAAGAGAACACACTGGCCATAGCAAACACCCTCTTCCAACAGCACAAGACAAGACTCTACACATGGACATCACCAGATGGTCAATACCAAAATCTGATTGATTATATTCTTTGCTGCCAAAGATGGAAAAGCTCTATACAGTCAGCAAGAACAAGATCGGAAGCTACTGTGGCTCAGATCATGAACTCCTTTGCAAATTAGTCAGACAGAGAAAAACAAATACTATATGATCTCACCTGCATGTGGAAAGTGAAAAAAGCTCATAGTCACAGAGATCAGTTTGGTGGTTACAGCAGTTGGGAGATGGGGAGTATAGGTTAGGCGAACGGAAGAAAGGAGTCATAAGATGCAAATTTGAAGCCTAGCTGGGAGCTTGTGTGTGAGATGAGTGCTGTTGTGCAGTAGTTTGAACATTAGTTAGCATCACCTTTCTTTGAGATTTGAAAGAAAAGTAACCTTTCCAGTCCTGTGGCCACTGTTGTGTTTTCCAAATTTGCAGCCATACCTCAATATTCATGGGGAATTTTTTCCAGAACACTCATAACCCTAATACCAATTCCTTGTGAAAAATAAAATTCTACAGATCTGGGTGAATTTGGCGAATTTTGGAAACATATTTTTTTTTTGGTGATGCTTCAATGCTGTTTTTTTACCTACTGATCCTTAAATTGCCCTACGGAGGTATTGTTGTCTCCAATGTGAAACTATCTCCCATCTCAAAGTTCTCATAGCCCTCTTTGAGGTACTATTTTCCATCTTCTAAATCAATAATTCTTTTATATATACTATTTTCTTGGATTTACTCTAGCTCTGTTTCAATGTTATAAGCCTAAGAAAAATTTAAATGACTATAAATGGTTTAATGTTCCATTACTTCTAGGTATTTGCATTTTTACAGAGGCACTTTAGAAATAGTACTCAAAGGAATGATTCTCTAATATCAGCATGGTAGTTTAGGCAATACACATACATTCGGGCAGTGAGATTACCTGTCATCCCTCAGTCATATCAGCAGACAGGTTCTTACTCAACCCTTGCCTGTGGCTAATTCTATAGGGCTTTTAAATCCCATTCAAAAACCCACACAATCACACGTTGAATCTTTTTTTGTCTTATGCTTCTATGGCTCTCTACAGGGTGAGTAGATCTCCTATTTTTTCCATAGGTCAATACTTCTGGGGAAAAAAATGCATGAGCTTAGCTAAGATGAACATAAAAATATCTAGCATTTCTATTTGGAATCTAAAGGGAAAATATATTTAAAATGGAAAAACTTTGACATTCATTTTGGCAGAGTAGATTTAGTTTAACCTGAGTACCCAGAGTAGTGAAAGTATAAGTCAGATTCGGCAGTGGCATACATTAAATGGTAACCTAATCAGATTAGCTGTATTTCAACAGAGGACGGGCTTTCCACTAGATGCAGAAGCCAGGAGGCTGATGTCCTGTACCCCCATAGACAAATGATCAGACATAGAAAAGTTCTGCTTGGAAGAATTAATGATGCTTTAAGAAAATTCTTGACAAAGTAGAAGATTCTGTCAATACATTCAAAAAACTAAAATCATGGCATCTGGCCCATCATTTCATGAAAATAGATAGGGAACAAGTGGAAACAGTGGTAGATTTTATTTTCTTGGTCTCCAAATCACTATGAATGGTGACTGCAGCCATGAAATTAAAACATTCTTGCTCCTTAGAAGAAATCCTATGACATACCTAGACAGCATATTAAAAAACAGAGACATCACTTTGCCAACAAAAGTGCATATTGTCCAAGCTATGATTTTCCAGTAGTCATATACAGATGTGATAGTTGGACCATAAAAAAGGCTAAGAGTCAAAGAATTGAGGCTTTTGAATTGTGGTGCTGGAGAAGACTCTTGAGAGTCTCTTGAACAACAAAGAGCACAAACCAGTCAATCCTGAAGGAAATCAACCCTGAATATTTATTGGAAGGGCTGATGCTGAAGCTTCAATACTTTGACCACCTGTTGCAAAGAGTTGACTCATTGGAAAAGACCCTGATGCTGGGAAAGATTGAGGACAAGAGAAGAAGGGGGTGAAAGAATGTAATGGTTGGATGGCATCACCCACTAAATGGACATAATTTGAATCAACTCCAGGAAATAGTGAAGGACAGAGAAGCTTGGCGTGCTGCAGTTCATGGGGTCGCAAAGATTCAGACACAACTTAGCAACTGAACAACTGTCAAAAGGGTTCATAGGAATATCTGAGACCAAATGGTTTATAAATCTTGGCAAATATGTTGAAGGAATTTCAGGGAGGGGTTTACATTGAGTTATCTCCTGAATATTCAAAAGTGGTAGATGGCTGGCAAGCAAATCTCATCAAATTCACAGGAACTGGCATCTATAAGCTATAAGAAACATGAGCAGCCACGGGATGTATTTGGTGGTATATAGAATGGAAGGTGAGTTCACCTACAAGAGAAAGATTTAAACTTGATGGGAGATAAAGGTCAGAGCCAGGTCACTGACTATATGGTAGTGAAATACACTCACATTTTCTCGTGTCCTTGCCTTGTTCAGTTCAGGGTGAGCTCGAAGAAGAGGTGACAACAAAGAGAAAATCAAGTCAACTTCTAAACTAGTGGTGCTTATATGTGAAAAATGAAGACACATGCTGGCTTTGCTTTGCAGTATGAGATATTTGGTGGTTTTTAGTGGGAAATAGGATGAATTGGACAAAAACCAGTTCTTTAGTAGAGAAACTTTCAACTGTAGGAAGAAAACTTTGGTATTTTCTAGGGCTCATGACCTCATCATCGGAGATGTAGCTCTACATTAAGAAAATATGTGCTGTCCTTTGTGTCCAGCCCCTTCAGAATAGAAGAACAAAGAAGGAGTCTCCTGGGCAAAAGGGTGGATTGGAAAGCAAATGAAGCCACCAAGTTGCTATCACATTCCTACTTCAGAGATGTTTGTATTCTCTCTATGATGATTTGGCTTGAAATGACTCTTCTATACAGTAGAATCAGACAAACTGAGCATGTGGAAACTGAAAAATAGAAATATATTGAAAGACATCATAATTATCTTTGAATAGTTTTAAGGACATTTTATGGAAAAGATAGATTCATTCTGTTATTCCAGAGGGAGAGAACATAACAGTGTAGACTTACAGATACATTAAGCTGATAGATCTGTCCCTTCTAGCATGAAAGTATAAATGAATGAATAACCATGAACATATTTTGAAGTAGAAGTTGTTCAAGAAAAAAACCAAAATGTAAATAGCATTTATATATTATCCATTCTTCTTTGCTAGATGCCTTCATCCAAACCATGACTAACAGATAAATGCCTAACTCAGTTTGAAGGAGAACAACATAAAATAGATTTGGTATTTTTTTAGAAATATTATAATCAAAACTTAAATTTCAAAATTTGCAAGACAAGCTAAAATATATTTCTCTTCTTCCTGTTTTTTACCCTCTCCTTCTTCTCCTCCTCCTCCATTTTCTGTTTCTGATCTCATTCTTCTTTTTTCTTCTATAATACTAATGTCAGAGATATCACCCATTTATATGGTAATATGAGAGTTATAGTGTGGCTTCACTGTTCATAATTTCATAACTATAATGCATATGAAATAACTTCATATTAGATAGATGAATGTTTTAATGGAATAAATCAATTATTTTTATGAGATATTAAAATAGATCTCAAATATATGTGCAATCAAACTCAGTATCCTACAATCTGTTAGTGTATATAATCCCACATTCTAAGAACATTTAATTAGTTTCTAAATATGTGATTAAACTTAGACATAGAAAAGCCACAGAGGGAAAGTTAATATCAATAAACATTCATTTATTTAGCCTCATATTACACCAATTTTGGTGACCACTTTGTTTTTGCTTCCTGTCCAAAATATTATTTTAGCAAAATAGCAATTCCAAGAAAGGAATAAATTTAACACTTGTCTTAAATAATATGGATTTGAATTTTCTTCTCTTCTCTCAGTAGCTTTGCAACTTAATCAATTGCCAGTCTGTAAACATGCTTCAACTGAATAATCTACTGTATATATGATGCAAAATAAACATTAAAAACTGTCTCATAGAAAATAATTGTTTTAGCAATTCAAATGTGAAAGAATATTCAAGAAATATAATATATTCTTATGCTGTCTTAAAAGATTGAAATCTTTAAAGACTGCATTCAAAAACAAAGTTTGTGAAAACCTAGGAATAATACTGATTATGTATTAAGGATCAAGAAGTCATGACCACAAGGATATATATATATTTTTTTAAATTTCATTATTATTCAGGGAGAAACATACAGCCAATTTTTTGACTTAACTAAGAAACTTAGCTGAAAGAGTTGGTCAGTTAGTCTGACATGGAGTCCTATGAAACATTATATTCACTCATGGTTAACAGTAAAAGAAGAGATGCTTCCATAAATTGTTGTAAACATGGGTCCATATTTTGTCCCAGGAGACAAAATTTCCAAAGAACTAGTTACAATTCTTTATGGTATTTCCATCATCATGAAGAATTGATAAAATATAAAAGAAATTTTCTCTTTTAAATATCTGAATTCTGTGTTAGACAAATTAAACTCCAGAGAACATATTTACTTTTAGGTACAGCATCATCTTTGAGACAGTATAGACTTATGTAGAAGCAACAACAATAACAAAAATATTCCCCTGCATTATTGCAATACTGTTAGTAGGCATACTGCTTTGCAGCAAAAACAGGCTGTTCCTGTTACTTCTAGAAGTCCCTTTAGAAGATGTGACTATGCATGTGGGTTTCAGCATATAGCAATCTCCAAGCATCCCTTACTAAAAGGACTACACTGCTTCCTAACAAACTTTATCTTGAAGGGTTGGTGTTAATGATGTACTTCCTATATTCTTAACTTCAGCCCTACTACTTTAAAATGTAGTCCTCAATGGAATCATGTCAGAAAAGGGAAAACACACAATCAACTATCCATGACCCTCAGGATTTGAAAATGTCACAATTGCTGAGTTGCTGGTTTTAACTGCCCTTCAATTGCTCACTGTCTCTCCCACATCACCCTCTTCCTCCTAAATGTGTGGGTACTTGGTGTTACTTAGCTTCTGATTTTTTTTTTTTCTCTCCTCAATTTCTAAGCCTAATGAGGCTGAGCTGAGTTAATAATGGATGTAATAAGTAATGACTCATTGTTTGGGGGCCCACCCGTCTGTGTGTGCTGTGGAACAGGAGCCAGGACTCTGAAGCTATTTGTTCTGCTATGTCACTTGCCACCAAGCAATGCCACTCATCAATAAAAGGCAAGATGACGGATGAGTTCATTTAATGGAATTCCTCTGAGTGAGCCACAGTCCAACTCTTCAATAGGTCTGCTACCGTGCTCTCTCTCTCCCTTTCTCCCTCTGTGGCTCTTTTTTCCTTCCTCCTGAATTCAGGACAGTTGGAAAGCATGCTTGGCCGAGAGGGTCGTCATTGGTGCCAGCAGCTCATTCTGCTCTTAACAACTGCTACCCTAAATCAGATCAGCAGCTCTGCGCATGGAGATTAAATCTGTGCCACCAGAAAGCAGTGGCACCCTCCAGGGCTTGGCCACATGTACTCCCTGCCTGAGCTCAATTCTTTATTTCCATAGAGGATGGCTGTGTTGAAGGAGAGGGTGCATCTCCTGTGGAGTGAAGGGATAAGGATTCCATTGTGGTTCTTTTCAGGACAGACACCAAAAACCAGGCTGCTCCCTGGGAAAATCTATAGTTTTCCTCTGTATTATAGTCACCCTTAGTTTGTAAAGTCCCACTAGGTAAGCATGCTGCTTCATTTCATGACCTAGATTTCACCCACAGTAAAGTCAACATTGATAGCATCTTACCAATGACAGGCTGACTTATTTTTTGTCTGCAAGAATGGAGGTGACATTTAAGAAACTGGATATCCTGTAACTACAAAATGTGAAAATAAATCAGATATCCAAAAAAAATATGTGTTGACGTCAACACACTGTTTTAAAATGTCGAATATTTTTTATGAAGCATAAAAAGCCCAAATACATGGAATCAAATATAACCACCAGGTAAAGTTAAGGAAAGAGAAAGTTGAAAAAGAAAAGGAGAGTGATTAACATAACTGAAGCTCAGCTGGGTTGGTAGAAGATAGTCTCAAGATTTTCCACTATGCAGAAGTGACAAGAGGAGTAAGGTGACAAGATGGAAAATAGAATTACAAAGTGTTATAGATAGCAAGGTTTGCATAAGTTTATTTTTTAAGTTCATGGCTAGAAATTGGGGCAAACACATTTTAAATTTCTCTTATTTCTAAAATTGAAATGAAGTTATATTTATAATTTGAACATCACTGACAAATAACTAACAAAGAGTCATTCAAGTCTAAAAGCTCTCTTGACATATATACATTAATGGATCTAATAGATGTTATACATACACACATGCGTGTTCAGTCACTTCAGTCGTGTCTGGCTCTGCAACATGGACTGTAGCCCGCTAGGCTCCTTTGTCCATAGGATTCTCCAGGCAAGAACACTGGAGTAGGTTGCCTTGCCCTCCTCCAGTGGATCTTCCCCACCCAGAAATTGAACCGTATCTCCTGCCTCTCCTGCATTGCAGGCAGATTCTTTACCCACAGAGCCACCTGGGAAGCCCATATATACATATCTGCATTCATATTTGAATCTGTGGCATGGATTTAAGGGTATGAGGCATTTCTCTACCTCGGCAATTCAGAAATTATCTGCATTGCTTTGACAGAGATCTTTTCCTGAACCTGTACTGGGAACAGTTCTAATATGTACTATCCATGTCTAACATTCTTGATTTCATGGGAAGCAAAAAGCATTGATTCTCTTGATGCTGACATTATATCTCATATTCAGATCCTTGCAGAGTTGAATCTATTCAGAATTAAAGTTAGTGTCAAAACAGGAAAAGTGATGAGAAAGGAAGAAATATAATGTAAGGAACTAAATGAGGAACAAAAGTGTATTTTAAAAACCAACACAGTAAGGACAGCCAAGAAATAGATTAACAGAGCATTACATTTTATTGTTGAGCACAAATGTTCCATTCCTTTCTCTGAGCTCTTAATCAGCATTTTTCATTGTTTTTCTTCCACTATATCTTGCTTCTATGCATCAATGCCCATATCAACACCTCTAATAGCACCAAAAAATATCCTCTCATACCAGCATTCCCCAACACATGGAACCTTGCCAGGACTGACCTTCTCTCTAGTTAGACTAGCACACCACTTCAGTCATGGGTTAAGATAAGAATTCTCCCTTTGGATGCAAATCATTTTAGGAATGATTGGCCTATTCATATGTAGGAAAAACTGATTGCCTTCCTACTCATGACAGAGTTGTGTTTCTATGTTGTCCTAAGGCAGGGCAGGCTATCATCTAATCAAGCTCACATTCTTTAGAAAAGGACTGCTCTCAAAGTCTCATGTCATATGGCTTCTCAGGATACTCTGTTGTGTTTGCCACTAATTTTACCCTTCCATTTGGTCCACAGACTTCACAACACCCAGGGTTCTGTGTTGAATACAATTCTATACTGGTTAAAGCATTAACAGTAATATTAATGGTAATAGCACCATATCCCTGAGAGATAACATTCATGACTATTTTCACTTGGATGTGGTAAATATGAACCCAGTGATTTCAATGTTCTCATACAGTTCTTGCCCTATAAACACTTTGTTTGTAGTTCTGGAATCACGAGGACAAAGGGGAAAATTACATCTTTACAATTCAGGCCAGAACTGTCCTTAAACACCTTCACATCACCACAGCACTGAACCTCTGCAGACTAGAAACTCATCAATATGTGCTGAATTAAAATGGATTTAATAAAATCTGGTCTTTGTCCTCTGTGCTTATTTTCTCATCTCCTATTCCAATTATTCTGTAAATCTGTTTCCCCTTAGTTTTAGAAATTTGGCAGGTGGTACTTTAATTTAATCTGTTCTTAAATATTCTGACTCCAACATAAATTAAGACCATATGTGTACTGTGGTAGGCTGAGATATGTAGCTGTGAATTAAATTTGATTTTGCAAGTGTTTATTGATCACTTACTATGTGTTTAGTATCCTAAACACACACAGCTGTGATAATCAAAATACTACCATAAACAGAAGGCAATCACAAATTATTTCAGACCTTTACAGTTCAGGAAGTTTAAACATTGATATTTAGACCTGGACTTAGGGAAATTTCTAAAATTTGAGCTATAAATGAAAATTGATTTCTTTTGTTGGTGAAAATCTCAGCGTTGTAAAGATCTAAGGAATGTGTTCTCTTTCAAGCCCCATCCCATACAATAATCTTGAATGACAACCTTCACTAAAGTTGTTTTGCCTGCTTGAACACACCAAGATTAGGAATTTGACTAGCCTGCAGAAAACGCGGGACTTGGTCAATATTTCTCCTTCCTAGTCTATGTTGGCTCTTCCATGCAGGTGTCCCACGGCTCTCTGTTTCATACAACAAGCAATACAGGCCTCTCCTTTGCTTTTACTCTCAACGAGGAAACCACAAGTCAGACAATACTAAGGGCATGAGAAAAAACATGATTAAGAAGTGCAGTACAAGGAGAAGCAACTGATGTTACTACTTGACAGAGTAACTGGTACACTTATTTCACCAATATGGCAACACAGCTCCGATCATGGTGAAAACTTCCTTTCGTGAACCGTTTAAGATAATTGTGCATTATTAATATTGATAAGGAAACTCTTTGCACTTAACACATTTAAAATTTGCACAATAAGGGATGGGAAGCTGAAGATGAGACACAAAAAAGGATGAAAAAGAGGTCTTCACCGGTGATCATGGGTTGGTCTAGGTTACAGATATGTTCTATTTGGTCTCTGATGAGGCATTGTTTTTGATTTGTGGGATTTATTTGCCAATGTATTAAAATAGTGAGCTATTTCAACTACTCTTGACATGCAAAAGATCCAGCAGCAGCACTGGATTAGCATTTCCAGGGCACAAGTCAACTGCCATTGAAGGCATATGCTCCTTGAGATGGAGCATAGACTCTTATCCACCACAGTTTCTTTTTCTTTCTTTTTCTTTTTTCTCATTTTTACTGCCTGCCCTCTATACACACTTGGGTTCTGTCCTGGCCACATTAGATACCTACAGGTGGTAAATCAACACCAGTAACAAAAAAGAAAAAAAAAAATATCCGAGCCGTATGAAACCGGAGGAAGAATGTAGAATGTATGCAAACATACACTTTCTAGTGAGTCCAAAGTAAACCAGTGTTTCCTGGATGCCTTTTGATTCCTGAATATTTGTGACTAGCCAACAGTAAATCCCTGCCACAGCAGGTTCTAATGCTGGGTTGCTCTAGAATTTATCATTTCCATTGTCATTTTCTGTTCACTTGTATATTAAGTCTTCATATATCCACAACAAAGAAATTGAAAACACAGTACTTCTCCAAGTACTATGCTATACTCTGGATACACTCTGTTGAATATTATAGACTTAGTCACTACTCATCAGCCACACTAGCTCAGCCCCAACTTGCCTGTTGGATCTGGTGGAAGCAGCGGTGTCTGGCACATACAGTGATACTGGCTAGTAAAGCGGAAACTGCACTCAGGAATGGCAGTGGACAGGTAGAACCACTGAAATATGGGTAATTATTCTGTAGGCAGTTTGAACCCAAAAAACATATGTGACACATCAAAGCAAACCATGTTACAGAGGAGTAGTTTTATTTTATATTTATCATTGCAAATTCTATCTGAACCTGTTCCTTCTATTCAAACAGATGTTTTAAAGGCCCTATTGGTAGCTCATTACGCATATTCACAATCCTCAGTCAATTTAGGCTTTAGGATTTTTAAAAGGAATTACACATATTTTTACCACACATTTGCATTCACCTCGGCAACCACATCCTTTAATAGATCATTTTAATTTTCTGATAATCGGAATTCTGTGAAAACCTGAGTATAACTGGGTACTATAATTTTGAAAGAAAATTTGAATGTAGATACTGTCTTAACAACTGAATTTGACTTTAAACAAAAGTCAGCTATTCCTACAGTTTTGTTCTACCTTGCAGAAATTAATTTGTTTATTCTTTATTAATCATATTTTCATGCATATAGACATGATATGTATATAGATATGGTATGCATATAGAATGATGTGCATATTTATGTGGAACTTCCCTGGTAGCTCAGCTAGTACAGAATCCACCTGAGATCCTGGTACAATTCCTGGGTTGCAAAGATCCACTGGAAAAGGGATAGGCTACCCAGTCCAGTTTTCTTGGGCTTCCCTAGTGGATCAGTTGGTGAAAAATTCACCTGTAATGTGGGAGGCCTCAGTTTGATCCCTGGGTTGGGAAGATCCACTGGAGGAGTGCATGGCAACCCACTTCAGTATTCTTGCCTGGAGAATCCCCAAGGACAGAGGAACCTTGTGACCTGCAGTCCATGGGGTTGCAAAGAGTTGGACATCACAGAGCGACTAAGTACTATATAAATATATATATATTTATATGTACACACACACACACACAAATACATGCTATATACACTATATGGCTTTGCAGGTGGCACTAGTGGTAAAGAACCTGCTTGCCAGTGCAGGTAGATATAAGAGAACTAGGTTGGATCCCTAGGTCAGGAAGATTCCCTGAAGGAGGGCATGAAAACCCACTCTAGTATTCCTGCATGGAGAATCTCATGGACAGAGGAGCCTGATGGCCTGCATTTAATAGGGTCGCACAGAGTTAGACATTACTGAAGTGACTTCAGTTCAGTTGCACAGTTGTGTTTGACTCTTTGCGACCCCATGGACTGCAGCATGCCAGGCTTCCCTGTCCACCACCAACTCCCGGAATCTACTAAAACTAATGTCCATCTCGTCAGTGATGCCATCCAACAATGTTATTCTCTGTTGTCAGCTTCTCCTTCTGCTATCAATCTTTCTAGCATCAGGGTCTTTTGCAGTGAGTCAATTCTTCTCATCAGGTGGCCAAATTATTGAGATTCAGCATCGGCCTTTCCAATGAATATTTAGGACTGATTTCCTTCAGGATTGACTGGTTAGATTTCCTTGCAGTCCAAGGGACTTTCAAGAGTCTTCTCCAACACCACAGTTCAAAAGCATCAATTTTTCAGTACTCAGCTTTCTTTACAGTCCAAATCTCACATCTATACATGACTACTGGAAAAAACTATGGCTTTGATGAGACAGACCTTTGTTAGCAAAGTAATGTCTCTGCTTTTTAATATGCTGTCTAGGTTGGTCATAGCTTTTCTTCCAAGGAGCAAGCATCTTTTAATTTCATGGCTGCAGTCACCATCTGCAGTGATTTTGGAGCCCAAAACAATAAAGTCTTTCACTGTTTCCCCATCTATTTTCCATGAACTGATGGGATGAGACGCCATGAATGTATTTTTCTGAATGTTGAGTTTTAAGCCAACTTTTTCACTCTCCTCTTTCACTTTTATCAAGAGGCTCTTTAGTTATTCTTTGCTTTCTTCCATAAGTGTGGTGTCATCTGTTTATCTGAGGTTACTAATATTTCTCCTGGCAATCTTGATTTCAGCTTGTGCTTCATCCAGTCCAGTATTTTTCATGATCTAGTGGGTGTTGGCAATTTGATCCCTGGTTCCTCTGCATTTTCTAAATCCAGCTTGAACATCTGGAAGTTCATGGTTCACATACTGTTGAAGCCTGGCTTAGAAAATCTTGAGCATTACTTTGCCAGCGTGTGAGATGAGTGCAATTGTGTGGTAGTTTGAACATTCTTTGACATTGCCTTTCTTTAGGATTAGAATGAAAACAGACCTTTTTCAATCCTGTGGCCACTGCTGAGTTTTCCAGGTTTGCTGGCATATTGAATGAAGCACTTTCACAGCATCATCTTTTAGGATTTGAAATGGCTCAACTGGAATTCTTCTCCACTAGCTTTGTATGTAAGGCCTACATTTTTTGTAAGGTCCTCTGTAAGGCCCACTTGACTTCACATTCCAGGATGTCTGGCTCAGGTTAGTGATCACAACATCATGGTTCTGGGTCATGAAGATCTTTTTTGTATAGCTCTTCTGTGTATTCTTGCCACCTCTTCTTAATATCTTCTGCTTCTGTTAGGTTCATACCATTTCTGTCCTTTATTTTGCTCATCTTTGCATGAAATATTTCCTTAGCATCTCTAATTTTCTTGAAGAGCTCTTTCATCTTTCCCAGTCTATTGATTTCCTCTATTTCTTTGCATTGATCACTGAGGAAAGTTTTTTTTTATCTCTCCTTGCTATTCTTTGGAACACCTCATTCAGATGGGTATATCTTTTCTTTTGTCTTTTGCCTTTCTCTTCTCTTCATCTCTTAATTACCCATAAAGCCTCCTCAGAACCATTTTGCCTTTTTGCATTTCTTTTTCTTAGGGATGATCTTGATCACTGCCTCCTATATAATGTCAAGAACCTCTGTCCATAGTTCATCAGGTACTCTGTCTATCAGACCTAATTCCTTGAATCTATTTTTCATTTCCACTGTATAAATGTAAGGGGGTTGACTTAGGTTATACCTAAATGGTCTAGTGGTTTTCCCCACTTTCTTCAATTTAAGTCTGAATTTGGCAATAAGGAGTTCATGATTTGAGCCACAGTCAGCTCCTGGTCTTGTTTTTGCTGACTGTACAGAGTTTCTCCATCTTTAGCTGCAAAGAATATAATCAATTTGATTTCGGTATTTACCATCTGGTGATGTCCATGTGTAGAGTCTTCTCTTGTGTTGTTGGAAGAGGGTGTTGCTATGACCAGTGTGTTCTCTTGGCAAAACTCTGTTAGTCTTTGCCCTGCTCATTTTATACTCCAGTGCCAAATTTGCCTGTTACTCCAGGTAGCTCTTGACTTCCGACTTTTGCATTCCAGTCCCCTATAATGAAAAGGGCATCTTTTTTGGGTGTTAGCTCTAGAAGATTTTGTAGGTCTTCATAGAACTGTTCAACTTCAGCTTCTTTAACATTACTGGTTGGGGCATACCCTTGGATTACTGTGATACAGAATGGTTTGCCTTGGGAGCAAAAAGAGATCATTCTGTTGTTTTTGAGACTGCATCCAAGTATCGCATTTGGGACTCTTTTGTTTACTATGATGGCTACTCCATTTCTTCTAAGGGATTCTTGTTCACAGTAGTATATATATATTCATTATCTCAGTTAAATTCACCATTCCAGTCCATTTTAGTTCACTGATTCCTAAAATTCCGTGTTCATTCTTGCCATCTCCTGTATGACCACTTCCAATTTGCCTTGATTCATGGACCTAACACTCCAGGTTCCTATGCAATATTGTTCTTTGTAGCTTCAGACTTTACTTTCACCATATGTCACATCCACAACTGGGTGTTGTTTTTGCTTTGGTTCCATCTTTTCATTCTTTCTGGGGTTATTTCTCCATTTTTCTCCAGTAGCATATTGGGCAACTACCGAAGTGGGCAGTTCATCTTTCAGTGTCATACTTTTTGCCTTTTCATACTGCTCATGGGGTTCTCAAGGCAAGAATACTGAAGTGGTTTGCCATTCCCTTCTCCAGGGGGCCATGTTTAGTCAGAACTCTCCACCATGACCCGTCCTTCTTGGGTGGCCCTACAAGGCATGTGTCATAGTTTCATTGAGCTAGACGAGGTTGTGGTCCATGTGATCCATTTGATTAGCTTTTTGTGATTGCGGTTTTTATTCTGTCTGCCCTTTGTTGGATAAGAGGCTTATGGAAGCCTCCTGATGGGAGAGACTGACTGAGGAGGAAACTGGGTCTTGTTCTGATGGGCGGGGCAATGTTCAGTAAATCTTTAATCCAGTTTTCTACCAATGGGCAGAGCTGTGTTTCCTCCCTTTTGCTTGACTATGGTGGAGGTAATGGAGATAATGGTGACCTCCTTCAAAAGATCCCACACATACACTGCTGCCCTCAGTGCCCTAGACCCTGCAACAGGCAACTGCCGACCCTCGCCTCTGCCAGAAACTCTCTCTTGGCCAAAATGGCGGAGGAAGAGGATGGGGAGACTGCTTTATCACCAAAAAATTTATCAAAAGATCATTTGAATGCTGAGCAACTTCCACAAAACAACTTCTGGACACTGGTGGAGGACACCAGACACCCAAAAAGGCAGCCCATTCTCTTTGAAAGGAGGTAGGACAAAATATAAAAGACAAAAAGAGAGACAAAAAAGTTAGGCATAGAGACCAGTCTTGGGGAGCAAGTCGTGAAGGAGGAGAAGTTTTGACACAATAGGAAATCCTCTCACAGGAGGGTCAGTGGGGAGTTTTGGAATCTCAGAAGGCAACACAGCTGGGAGGAAAACACACACACATACACACAGAATACAAGCTTAACTGTAACTGAGGAAAAGAAAACTTTCCTGCAAAAGGCTCTAACCTAATAACCTGGCCTACTCACAGAACAAAGGATTGTAGGAATACAAAAGGAGAGCTTGCAGCTGTGTACAGGCCCCTCCCAGCCCAGAGGCAGAGAGGCAGGCTTGTGACAGCCAGAGTCAGAAGGCAAGGGGCTGCACCATCTTCCACCAAACTGTGAGCAGGTCCCCAGCTGCTAACCACGTCTTCCTGAGATCCTATATGGTTGACATCTGCCAGGAGGGTCGCGACCTGAGATCAGGTCTCCAGAGGAGACATAAGGCACCTGAGACGGTGCTCTCTCAGCGCACCCAGGAAACCGAGAGCCAGGACCGGGGAGGTAATTAAGATGCACAGCCCATCTGGGACAGCGCGCTCACCAAGCACCTGGTCACCTGAGCTGCTCAGACCTGGGAGGGCACAGAACACATGCCCAACCCACAGAGACTGAGCCAGAACTGTGTCTGAGTGTCTCCTGTGGAGGTACAGGTAAGCAGTGGCCTGCTGCAGGGGCAGGGGCTCCGGGTGCAGCAGACCTGGGTATGGAATAAGCCCTCGTGGAGGAGGTCACCATTATCCCCACCATAGATCCGCCAGAAATTACACAGGACTGGGGAAACAGACTCTTGGAGGACACAAGCAAAATTTTGTGTGCACCAGGACCCAAGAGAAAGAAGTGACTTAGCATGCATATATATGTATATAGACACAGTGAAGGCTTTCCTGGTGGCTCATACAATGAAGAATCCACCTGCAATGCAGGAGACCTGGGTTCGGTCCCTGGGTCATGAAGATCCTTTGCAGAGGGCGTGGCAACCCACTTCAGTATTCTTGCCTGGAGAATCACATGAACAGAGGAGCCTGGTGAGCTACAGTCCATATGGTTGCAAAGGGTGGGACATGACTGAAGCGATTGAGCAGACATTATAAACTAGTGAAAGAGAGAGAGAGATGACTGCAGTCTAAGAAGTTAAACTATTTGCCTAATATTTCCCTGAACAACTTTAGACATTCAAATGTCCACAGAATAATGAAACGAAAAGTACTTTTTAAATAATAATGCAGTACCAGTTTGAAAATTAATTTCATCAGGTGAATCTACTATATTGCACTGAAATGTATTTTGTTGTTGTTCAGTTGGAAGCCATATCCCGCTCTCTGTGACCCCATGGATTGCAGCATGTCAGGCTTCCCTGTCCTTCACCATCTCCCAGGGTCTCCAAAGTTCATGTTCATTGAATCGGTGATGCCATCCAACCATCTCATCTTCTGTCATTCTCTCCTCCTTCTGCCTTCAACCTTCCCCAGCTTCAGGATATTATTTTCCAAAGAGTCAGCTGTTCACATCAAGTGGCCAAAGTATTGGAGCTTCAGCTTCAGCATCAATACTTTCAATGACTATTCAGGGTTGATTTCCTTTAAGATTGACTAGTTTGATCTCCCTTCTGTCTAAGGGACTCTCAAGAGTCTTCTCCAGCACCACAGTTCAAAAGCATCAATTCTTCAGAGCTCTGCCTTCTTTACAGACCAGCTCTCACATCTGTACATGTCTACTGGAAAGATCATAGCCCTGATATATAAACCTTTGTTGGTAAAATTCTGTCTTTGTTTTTTAACCCACTGTCTAGCTTTCTTGCTAGGAAGCAATCGTGTTCTTATTTCATGGCTGCAGTGACCATCTGCAGTGATATTAGAGCTTATGAAGAGGAAATCTGTCACTGTTTCCACCTTTTCCCCTTCTATTGCTTTGAAGTGATGGGACCAGATGCCATGATCTTAGTTGTATGTGTGTGTGTGTGTGTGTGTTTCATACTGAGTTTTAAGCCGGATTTTTCACTCTCCTACTTTATCCTCATCAAGAGGTTCTTTAGTTCCTCTTCTCTTTCTGACATTAGAGTGGTATCATCTGCATGTCTGAGGTTGTTGATATTTCTCCTGACAATCTTGATTCCAATTTGTAACTCATCCAACCTGGCATTTTGTCTGATGTGCTGTGTCTATATATTAAATAAACTGGCTGAAAACAAGCAGTTTTGTCATTCTCTGTTCTCAATCCTGAAGCAGTCAGTTGTTCCATACAGAGTTCTAACTGTTGCTTCTTGATGCACATACAGGTTTCTCAGGAGACAGATAAGGTGGTCTGGTATTCCCATCTCTTTAAGAGTTTTCTACAGTTTGTTATGATCCACACCATCAAAGGCTTTAGTATAGTTAATGAAGCAGAAGTAGATGTTTCTCTGAAATTCCCTTGCTTTTTCTATGATCCAATGGATGTTGGCCATTTGATCTCTGGTTCCTATGCCTTTTCTATATTCACCTTGAACATCTATCTGGAAGTTCTTGATTCATATAATGCTGAAACCTCACTTGGACGATTTTGAGCTTACCCTTGCTAGCAGGGAGATGAGTGCAATCTCCAGTGGTTTCAACATTCTTTAATACTGCCCTCCTTGGAAACTGGGATGAGGATTGACCTTTTCTGTTCCTATGGTCACTGTTGGGTTTTCCAAATTTGCTGATGTATTGAGTGCAACACTTTAATAGTGTCATCTTTTAGGTTCTGAAATAGCTCTGCTGGAATTCCATCAGCTCCACTAGCTTTATTGGTAGAAGTGCTTCTTAAGGCCCACTTGACTTCACACTCCAGAATGTCTGCCCCTGAGTGAGAGACCACAGCATCATAATTATCTGGGTCATTAAGATCTTTGTTTTTTTTTTTGTACAGTCCTTTGGGTGTTCTTTCCATCTCTTCTTGCTCTCTTCTACTTTTATTATATTTTTACTGTTTCTGTCTTTCATTGTGCCATCTTTGGATAAAATATTCCTTTAATATTTCTGATTTTTTAAATTCATTTATTCTTAATTGAAGCATAATTGCTTTACATAATTTTATTGTTTTCTGTCAAACATCAGAATGAATCAGCCATAGATATACATATGTCTCCACCTTCATGTCCCTCCCTCCCATCTCCCTCTTGAAGAGACCGCTAATCTTACCTGTTCTGTTGTTTTTTCTCTGTTTCTTTGCATTGTTCAGTGAAGAAGACCTCCTTGCTATTCTCTGGAAACTGCATTTATTTGGGTGTACCTTTCCCTTTCTCCTTTGCTTTTCACTTGTCTTCTGTCCTCAGCCATATGTAAAGCCTTCTCAGACAACCTTTTTGTCTTCTTGCATTTATTTTTCTTTGGGATGGTTTTGTATGCTGCCTCCTGTACAATATTACAAACCTCTGTCCTTAGTTCTTCAGGCACTCTGTTTACTAGATTTAATCCCTTGAATCTACCTGTCACCTCCACTGTGTATTCATAGGGGGCTTAATTTAATTCATTCCTGACTTGCCTATTGGTTTTCCCCACTTTCCTTAGTTTAAACCTGAATTTTGTTATAAGGAGCTGATGATCTGAGCCACAGTCAGTTCCAGGTCTTGTTTTTGCTGACTGTATACAGCGTCTCCATCTTTGGCTACAAAGAATGTGAACAATCTGATTTTAGTATTGACCATTTGGTGATGTCCACGTGCAAAGTTGTCTCCTGTGTAGTTGAAAGTGGGTGTTTGCTATGACCAGTGCATTCTCTTGACAGAATTCCATTAGACTTTGTTCTGCTTCATTTTGTACTCCAAGACCAAGCTTGCCTGTTACTCCAGATGTCTCTTGACTTCCTGCTTTCACATTCCAATCCCCTATGACGAATAGGCCATCTTTTTTGGTGTTAATTTTAAGAGGTCTTCTAGGTCTTCATAGAACTGCTCAATTCACCTTCTTCAGCATTGGTGGTTGAGGCATGGACTTGGATTACTGTGATACTAAATGGTTTGCATCATCCTAAAGGAGATCAGTCCTGGGTGTTCATTGGAAGGACTGATGCTGAAGCTGAAACTCCAATACTTTGGCCACCTCATGCGAAGCCTTGACTCGTTGGAAAAGACCCTGATGCTAGGAGGGATTGTGGGCAGGAGAAGAAGGGGACAACAGAGGATGAGATGCCTGGATGGCATCACCAACTCGACGGACATGAGCTTGAGTAAACTCTGGGAGTTGGTGATGGGCAGGGAGGCCTGGCATGCTGCGATTCATGGGGTTGCAAAGAGTCAGACATGACTGAGCGACTGAACTGAACTGAACGGAAATGGTTTGCCTTGTAAAGAACCAAGATCATTCTGTCATTTTTAAGTTTGCATCCAAATACTTTATTTCAGAGACGTTTGTTGACTGTGAGTGCTACTCCATTTCTTCTATGGGGTTCTTGACCACATTAGTAGATACTTCCTGAAGTAGCATACTATCTCTAAAGTCAGAACAAGAAGAGCAGCCTAGCAGCATCCAACAGAAACTGTCCACATTTACAGATTTTATGCTGTTCAAGTTGGGTGATTTCAAGTTTATCCCCCCACCACATTTGTATACATGCACATGACACATATTCATAGTCATGCTGTACCATAAACAGTGTAGCAAACTTGATGTTGGAACACAAGCTCATGGGATGATGCTGGCTGGAACTGAAAGAATTCTTGAGTTGACTTTTGTACAATTTGATCTCCATTTTACAGATGATAAAGCAAAACAAAGAGATATAGTTATTTTACAAAATCAAACTTATTAAACATTTATTGAAGACTGACCAAAAACATATTATTTAATCCAATCTCACTTCCTTCTTCTCCATCCAACACCAGTCACTCTGCTTTACTTACTGTAGTACACATCTGTGTGAATCGAACACCTAGACTCTCACTTCTTTGGCCTCTTCTACCATGAACCTTCCCTCTTTTCCATTTTATATACTTACTCCTAGGGCAAATGCCCAAACTTTATCAAGTTCCAGAAGCTACATGTAAAATCAGGAGCCCAACTGCCTATTTTTCTATAGTTATTTCTTTTCCTTCAAGCTCACTTTGAACTCAAATTCACTTCATCAGGTGTCTGACCTGGAATTCTCTTTACCTTATTGTATTTGACTTCCTTCCTTTCTATATATCTGTTGCTTCTATACCACCTTGTTTTTATCTCTCTGACTACTGTTTCCATATTTATAGTTAATGGATATAATCAACGGCAGTAAGCCTCACTCCATTCATTGCACTTACCAGATAAAAGCATGTAATTATATGAAATCAATCACTCGAGTTTTCTTTTGTTTTCTTTTTTTGTTTGTTTGTTTGTTTTTAGTCTCTGCACTCATGCTCAATGAAGTACTACTGAAGATTGAGGTTCATTCCAACGATGAGTATAATTCAATAACATTTCATTATGACCAGTTTCAAAGGGGCACATAAACTGCACACAGAAATACTGTTAGTTATTCTCTAATCATCAGCAATACTTTTGATTCTTTCTATACCCTCCAACTTGAACAAGCTAGATAACTTCTATATAGGGTTTTACTGATAAAATAAAAGATGCAATCTTCTACCACCATCATCAATATTTAATTTCTCCTTTTTTTGCAACAGTGAAAATGACCTTGCTCTAATCAGAGGTCAGCTTCTCTGAATGTAGACCTTGCTTTCTCAGACCATTTGTTCTTTCAGTTACTCCCACTGTAATATCTTTACTTTTCTCTGTCAACTAGATAATTTCCACTGATCAACTAAGTTGTAGTACATCACATCTTAAACACATTTCTCGAAACTGTTTTTTACATCAATATATGCAGCTACTTACTCCTATTATCATTGTCAACTCTTTTCCATGTGCATACTTTTTCTACCACTGTATTCACATATCTCTTGCCAAGGATCTGATAGGTAGCTTTGGTCCTTACTTTCAGCATCTTTCAGCAGTGTTGACTGTTCTTTCCATCTTGAAACATAATGTACCATATTTTTTTCTTCTTCTTTCTTACTACTCTCTTTCTCTCTCTCAAAGTCCTTTATTGGTCACTATTCTTTCACCAGAACTCTAAATATTGTAGCCCATTTTTTTCTCCCTGAATCTTTCTTATAAAATTGAAGCAATTTAACCACCACATCCCCTCCCTCTTTATCCACTTAGAATTTGAGAATTATAAGTGTGCTGATGACTCTGAACACTATTTCTTGACTCACACTTTACCATCCAAATGTCTTCCTGACATCACTATGCAAATATCTCAAGATCAGAAATTTGACCTCTCACACTATTTCCATATTCTTGCAGCCACCTATTCCAGGACTTTTGCCATTCCTTCTTAATTTCAAAAATAATAATAATAATAAATTAAAAAAATAAAAGCTATCAGTCTCTATCAAAGGCAAAGAACTAAAAGTAATTATTAGAAAATTTGTCTACATCACTCCTCATGTCCAGTCTATAACAAATTTTAATCAGTCATTTTTTTCTCCTTCTACTCTTATATACTGTTATCTTTTATTTTTTCTCAAATTCCAGGCATCTGTTATCTATATCATTATGATGGCAATGTAAGAGCCTTTGGGATATCCAGTCTTGGTAGTCCAATCCATTATTGCATTTTGCTCCTTTGCTTAAAATGTCTCAGTATTTTTCTTTTACATTAAGAAAAAAAACAGTGTTTACCCTAGCTTGCAAGAAATTCATGTTTTCATTTTGCCCTGGTCCTATATTTTATTGCTTACCTTTACCCTACAATTCTTAGAATCATACCTGTTTTCTTTAAATTTCTCCAACACGTAAGGCTTCTATTTTTTTTTTCTTTTCACCTTTACAAACCAAAAGCTAGTTTAAATTTGGTGCATGCTAATTGAAGAATGAATTATTCTATTTCAAATGTTATAGAATATTTAATTTCCCCCTAAAAAATCTCCAGTGAGTCAAATCCTGGAATTCTCTATGACTAAATAGAAAATAATTATATATTATATAACATTAACCTGTAAATATTATCCTTTGTGAACACTGAAAGAAGAACTGGCAAATACTAGAAAGGTAGATTTAAAAGAAAACAAAAAAATAGACTATAGGTAATGTAACACTGAGCTATCAACTAAAGCAGGTTAAATACATACGTTTATTGCTAATCTATCTCAAGCTACAATATAATCACTGCTAGTGAATGAAAAGGTGTAGTATCACAAGTGCAAAATGAATAAGAATGGATGAGAGTTAACTAATTTTTGGAAAATGAACAAGAATGTGACATTATTAATATCTTTTGCAGGACACAGAGTGGTAAAATCTCTCTGTACAGGCAGAAGATGTTTCCAAAATAAGGAAACTCAATGACAAATTAAGAATGTGAATCTCCAATCACCTCAACTAGTGAAAAAGAAATATGGGATGAGAAGCAGTAGATTAATTAAAATACATTGCATAAGATACTACACATCCATGTCCCTTCTATCATTTCAAACAGTTAAGTAATTCTCTTTTCAAAAACTCATAGTAGACAAGATATTTATCATCCAGAAAAATAAAAGCAGATTGCCTCCAGTCTCTTATCTATACCAAGAAAGGAAGGTTGTGGGGGCGGGGGGGGCGCGGCGCAGAAAGTTCTATACTAAAGCAGAAATATTATATGGAAATCTGTAATGAATAAGACTCTCAGCTCTCCCTGCTCAGCAGCAGTGATTTCTTCTGCCAGACTGTGTGTTGAAGGTTTCTTCTTTAGAGAAATGGAAGGTCTCTGAAGGTCCCTTCAGAGAAATGGAAGGGAAAGTAGCCTACAGGTACTAATATTTAGAGATGAATTGATTGGTAAGGCACTTAACAGGACCTGATCACACAAAAGAGCTTCCAGTCAGTAATTTATTACCACTCTCCACCCAATGATGGACACACAACCGTGGCTTGATACTTAAAAAAAAAAAAAATAAAAAAAAATATATATATGGCCCCAGAGTAAATAATTCCCACTTTTCCATATCATAAATTTAAAATTTATCTAATATTCAGTAATATTCTTTGGAAAGCAGGCCATGTTATCCATAGTAATCTGATACACAAGCACAGTTGGTTCTCACTCATGATCCTAAGTAGCATTGGATATGGATAAAGAAAAGTCTTAGTTTGAATGTCAATTCTGTCACATAATAACTGAGTAAACATGGGCAAAATTAAAAAAAAAAAAATGGGCAAAATTCTTATTTAGCTGATACTTTAGCCTGAGTTTCACAGATGAGAGGGTTAAAGACAGAGGGTCTGTAGTCTGTTACTTCATGATGGATATCAATCCTAGAGAGCAAGAGTGATGGATGAGGAGGGTGATGCAGGGAGAGCCATAAGAAACATACATTAACAAGATGGAGCAACTTAAATGAGTTGCTCTGTTATATGTAATTGTACTTGAGGGAGCAAAGTCAACAGCATCACAAGACTATTCACTAAAAAGAAGCAAAGGGGAAAATTACCACTTTCATATCTCTTATGAGCCAAAAGTTGGCTCATGTCTTTCTTTATTGTGAATGCATAGACTTCAATTAAGGTTTGACAAAGGCATCAACAGAGAAGTATGAGAAAAAAGTGAAAAGATCTGAGACATGGGCATGAGGAAAGGGATGTCAACTAGCACCTGTGTGGAAGTCCAAACCCAGCTGGAACAAAGCTGAGGCAAGAGATTTAACAAAGATCTTAAAAACTCAAGAGGACCTGAAGTGTTGCACTAGCTTTTAGTGCAACACTTAGTGTTGTACTTAGCTTATCTGTAAGATAAGAAGCTATGGTTCTGGGTTATTATAAATACTGAATAACATGCAAAATGGTCTACTAGCAAAACATGTTCTTAATATACATAATTAATAATTTATTTACTAAACTCTCTCATTAATAATTTTATCTCTAAATTTCTTGTAAGAGTATAGATAAATTGACCATGGTTTTATTATTATTGAAGCTGGATAACTGATAAGTGTATAATACATAATGATCTCTATGTTGACATATATGTTTGAAATTTTCCCTAAAACAGGTTTTAAAATATTTAGAAAATTTCAAAAATAAAAACATGTAACTGATTTCCAAGTTGTCTAATTGACTGTTAGTCATTTCATCATATCAATGTTTGTCTCATACTCTGTGATCAGATATATAAATAATCCAATAATTTCCCAGTCCTCATTTTCTATAATTCAAGATTGTTTATTTCTCCTTTTCTGGAACTTCCTATTTTCTTCACTAAAGTTACTAAGATAAAATTCACATATTGCATCTCACATATATTGAAATCCTGTGTGTTTTTTTTTTTTCTTTGAACACAATCATATGGTTCAACTTATTTGATCTATTTTTTAATAACTAGGTGATGTATTTTGAACCTTTAAAAAATAAAATCAACATTAGAGTGTTTGATTTTAAATTGACATGAGTATCTTACATATACAAGCTAGTCTACTTTCCTGAATCATTTTTAGAATTCCGAATTGATATTATACTTGGGTAAAGTAAGCTTCTTCTTGCATAAAATGAAATCTAAAGATGGATCTATTCCATTTCTTCTTAAAAGTTATTTCTCCAGGTGGTATAGTATGCAAACTTATTTATTTCCTTATGAGTTCCACATTCCCTTATTTTTAAATAATTACTTGTAATCCACTCCACCTTTTGAAAAAAAAAATTCTAGGCCAAAAATATAGTTGCTCAGGAAGAAAATCATACCATTGTCATTATTCACTTTATGAATCTAATTTGCAAAGACTGTTTGACAGTAATCTTATATATAGCCACAGAAAAAATTGAATGTATGACTTAACAAGTAATTCAATAAATGCTTCAATGAAGGTACAGATAGATGAATTATTAATACGCCTTTAGCATAATCTCCTTTGGGACTAAAAACAAGTAATTCAGACAGAAGCTCTACTTGAGGCTCTATTGGCCCACATAAAACAAAATGAACTATAATTAGATAATTTTCACAAATTCATTTCATTCAAGCATTTAACACTACATATAATAACGTCAGTCATTCACCATTAATTTTCTGAGTTTGTGATCCTTTGAAGATTTTTTTTTATGTTTGCTAATCAAATAGATTCCAAGATGGCTACAAATCTCAAATGGGCATTCAATACAGTCAAAACAATTCTAATAAATATCTCAAGAAAACACACATCCACATTCCAAGATAACTATTTCGTATTATTTCCATTTCTTCCTTTTCAGCTCATCTGATGATCTCACTTCATATTGCAATCAGAAACCAGATGTAGTCTGTTGAGAAGCAATTCAATTTCTCACTAGAAAACACAACCCATATCTGAATCCAGATCTTCATAATCTGTCTTTTCTTCTGTAATGGAAGATATGTCTCATTTCTAATAACAACTACTTATGGGGACTCTATCTCATCTCCTCTCACCTATTTCAAAATGCCTCTGTGAAGTCAGCATTTTGCTTGTTCCTTTAGATGTTTCCTACCATCACTGTATAAGCATTTGATTCTATTGATTTTGCCTACTTTGTATAGATATTTATATATATTTTATGTGTGTGTGCCCAGTCACTCAGTCCTGTCTGGTTCTTTGTGATCCCCTGGACTGCAGCACGCCAAGCTCCTCTCTCCTTAAGATATCCCGGAGAAGAATACTGGAGAGGGTTGCCATTTCTTACTCCAGGAGATCTTCCCTACTCAGTGATCAAGTGCTTGTCTCTTGCATATCTTGCATTGGCAGGCAATGTTTTACCACTGTGCCACCTCAGAAGACCCCATATAATATAATTATATATAATATGTATATAATGTATATATGTATAATTTTGAATTAAGTATTATGAAAATGGGGGCTTCCCTGGTAGCACAGTGGTAAAGAATCCACCTGCAATGCAGGAGACCTCAATTCAGTTATTGGTAAGACAAACCCCGGGAGTTGGTAATGGATAAGGAAGCCCAGCATGCTGCAGTCCATGGAGTCACAAAGAGTTGAACATGACTGAGTGACTGAATTAAATTGAAGATCCCCTTGAGAAAGGACAGACTACCCATTTCAGTGTTCTTGGTCTTCCCTGGTGGTTCAGATGGTAAAGAATTGCCTGCAATGCAGGAAATCTGTGTTCGATCTCCTGGGTTGGGAAAATCTCCCTGAGAAGGGAATGGCTACCTACTCCAGTGTTCTTGCCTGAAGAATTCCATGGAGAGAGGAGCCTGGTGGGCTATAGTCCATGGAGTTGCTAAGACTCGGACATGACTGAGCAACTTTCACTTCACTTCATTATGCAAATGAGCCAGAATGTGAATTTTTAAACTAAACAAGTGGGACACCTGCTAAAGTCAAAGATTTAACAGGAATCATGGTCCCATGACATAATACTCAAAAGGTTGAACATACTTTCCAAAGTTACTTGTTTATACCAAGAAGCAAGAACATCTCAACTCAAATGGGAAAATAACAACCAGCAGGCAAAAACAATGAGGTGACACTTGTTGTGAAATTATCAGATAAAATGCAATTACAAATACTCTTGAAAGAAATACAAAAAGTTTCCAAAAAACTGAACTCCAAAAGAATTAAATGGAAATTTTAGTTAAAAAATAAAAACACAAAAATATATAGATGACAGAGGAAAGAAATCAATAAAACTGAAGATAGAGCCATGGATATTACTCAATCTAAGCTACGGAGAGAAAACTTACCAAAAAGAGAAAAATTAAAACTCAGAGATCCATTGGGCAGTTTAAAAAGATTTAATATTTATGCCATTGGAGTCAGAGAGAATGGGAACAGACATAGTACTGAAAATATATTTGAAGAAATAATGACTAAATTTTCAAATTGGTGAAATGTATAAATCAAGAAATTTAAGAAGCTGAGTGAGTACCAGACAAGATAAACCAAAAAACTATGTTTAGACATAGTGTAATCAAATTTCTGAAAACTGTAGACAACAACACAAAGTATACTAAAACCGGCCAGATAGAAATGACAATAGCATTACCAATAGAGCAAGATTTCTCAGATTCAGCACTACTGACATATTGAGCCAGATGCTTCTTTTTGAGGGAAACAGTCCTGTGTATTTAAGGATGTTTATCAGCCTGCTTGGCCTCACTCCTCAGTTCTGTCAGTGAAAAATGGCTGCAGACATTGTCAAATGTACCCTTGAGGACAAACTGCTCAAAGCTGAACTGCTTCTTTAGAGAACAATTCAAACGACAACAGATTTTTCATCACAAGCCACAAGGCCAGAAGGAAAAGACACCATATTCTAAAAATCCTGACAGGAAGAGCTACAACTCAAAAGTCATGGCCATTTGACTTCTATGTCCAGCTAAAATATCCTTCAATGATGAAAGTAAAATATATTTTCAGTTGAAGGAAAACTGATGGAATGTGCTTCTAGCACTTGTGTGCCTGCATGCTGTCCTTCAATCATGTCCGACTGTGTGACACCATGAGCTGCAGCCTGCCAAGCTCATCTGTCCGTGGGATTGTTCAGGCAAGAACACTGGAGTGGGTTGCCATGCCCTCCTCCAGGGGATCTTCCCTACCCAGGGATCGAACCCAAGTCTCTCATGACTTCTGCATTGGCTGTCAGGTTCTTTACCCATTAGAGCTGCCTGGGAAGCCACTGCCTCTAGCATACCTGCTGTAAAAGAATGATCAAAGAAATCTATTCATGCAGAAAAGAAATAAAATATATAATAAAAAAAAAGGAAATGAAATAAAAGTATAGCTGAAGAAAGAGCAAAAATGGTAAATGGGTAAATAAATGGATAAAATAAGAAAATTTTATTTTTCTCTTCAGATTTTTATATTGTGTAAAAGTTAAAAGCAAAACTAATGAGTAAAATTGTCTGATGCTGTTCTGAACATAAGTAAAGATAGTGTTTAAGACATATACCATGAAAAAAGGATGAAAGGATTTAGGTGATAAGCTACATATGTGTATTTTAATCTCTAGAGCAACCTGCTGCAGGGGGAAACTATATTCAAGAACTATTTATCAAACAAGATAGAATATAAAACATATTTAAATAACCCAGAGCAAAACAAGGATGAGGAGACAGATGAACCAAAAAAAAAAAAAACAAACCAAACAGGCAAACAGAAAATAAGCAGTAAAACATCAGTTTTTATTCTAAATTATCAATAATTTCATTTAATGTGAGTATTCTAAGCACACCAGTTAAAGAATAGAGATTGATAGAGTGAATTAAAAAGTGTCATTCAAATAATGCTGTCTATAAAGATCTTACTTCAAATATTATTCTATAAGTGGTTAAATGGTAAAGGAACGGAAAATGTTACACTAAACTAATAAAAAAAAGAACATTTAGAGTGGATATATATCAGATAAAGTGGACTTCTGAAGGAAGAAAATAAAAACAGTATGACAAAGAGGAATAATTAAAAACATTTATTAAAATTCAATTAAAAATTCAATTCTGCATATACATAAAATGTTTAAATGCTCAATAAATGCTTGAAAATATAGTAGAATCTCAGATATGAGGTGTCCTGTTTCCATATATGTCAATTAATGTGTTAGTTATGTTGGATTTTTTTTCTCACTGATAAGTTACTGTTTCTTTTATTCCTTATTCTTTACTAGGAGAACTGTTTTAAAATTTCTTTCCAGCATTGATTACTGGTCTTTTTCCATTATATTCTTTTGTTTTATGCACATTAAATCTTAAGAAATTTGGATTTATATATATATATATATATGTTTTTTTTTTCTTTTTTTTTTTTTTGCTGTTCAATCACTCAGTCATGTTCGACCTTTTGGGAACCCATGGACTGCAGCACACCAGGCTTCCCTGTCCTTCACTATCTCCTGAAGTTTGCTCAAACTCATGTCCACTGAGTCGATGATGCCATCCAGCCATCTCGTCCTCAGTTGTCCCCTTCTCCTCTTGCCTTCAATCTTTCTCAGCGTCAGGGTCTTTTCCAATGACTCAGCTCTTCGCGTCAGGTGGCCAAAGTATTGGAGCTTCAGCTTCAGCATCAGTACTTACAATGAATATTCAGGGTTGATTTCCTTTATGATTGACTGTTTTGATCTAGTTGCTCTCCAAGGGACTCTGAAGAGTCTTCTCCAGCATCGCAATTGGAAAACATCATTGCATTAATTCCTCAGCTCTCAGCCTTCTTTGTGATCCAACTCCCACATGACTGCGAGAGAAACCACAGTTTTGACTCTAGGGATCTTTGTTGACAAAGTGATGTCTCTGTTTTTGAATATGCTGTCAAGGTTTGTCATAGTTTTTCTTCCAAGGTGCAAACATCTTTAAATACCATGGCTACAGTCACCATCCACAGTGATTTTGGAGGGTGAGAAAATAAAGTCTGTCACTGTTCCCATTGTTTCCCCATCTATTTGCCATGAAGTGATGGGACTAGATGACATGTTCTTAGTTTTCTGAATGTTGAGTTTTAAGCCAACTTTTTCACTCTCATCTTTCACTTTCATCAAGAGGCTCTTTAGTTCTTTTTCACTTTCTGACATTAGGGTGGTGTCATCTGCATGCCTTAGATTATTGATATTTCTCTCAGTAATCCTGATTCCTGCTTGAGCTTCATCCAGCCCAACATTTCACATGATATACTCTGGTATAAGTTAAATAAGCAGATAAACAATATACAGCCTTGTTGTCCTCCTTTCCCAATTTGGAACCAGCCCATTGTTCCATGCCTGGTTCTAACTATTGCTTCTTGATCTGCATACGGATTTCTCAGGAGGCAGGTAAGGTGGTCTGGTATTCCCATCTTTTCATGTCTTTAAGATTTTTCCATAGTTTGTTGTGAACCACACAGTCAAAGACATTAGCATAGTCAATGATGCAGAAGTAGATGTTTACCTGGAATTCCCCTGATTTTTCTATGATCCAATGGATGTTGTCGATTTGATCTCTCATTCCTCTGTTTTCTAAATCCAGCTTGCACTTCTGGAAGTTCTCAATTCATGTACTGTTGAAGGCTAGCTTCAAGTATTTTGAGCATTACTTTGCTAGTAGTGTGTGAAATGAGTGCAACTGTGTGGTAATTTGAACATTCTTTAGCATTGCCCTTCTTTGGGATCAGAATGAAAACTGACCTTTTCTAGTCCTGTGGCCACTGCTGAGTTTTCCATATTTGCTGACATATTGAGTGCAGCACTTTAACAACATCATCTTTAAGCATTTGAAATAGCTTAGCTGGAACTCAATCACCTCCACTAGCTTTCTTCATAGTGATGCTATGATGCTAAGGTTCACTTGACTACACATTCCAGGGTATCTGAGTCTAGGTTAGTGATCACACCATCATGGTTATCAGGGACATTAAGACCCTTTTTGTATAGTACTTCTATACATTCTTGCCACCTCTTAATATCTACTTTTCCTGTTAGTTCCATACTGTTTCTGTCCTTTATACCTTCTTAGTGAATTCAGCATTTTAGCATTATGCAAATAATGTTTTCTTCATTTTTAAAAATTATTTCTACATCAAAATATCTCAAGTTAGTGTTTACTTTTTCTTGGTGTTTGCATGGCATAACTTTTCAATTTCCCTACTACTTTCTACATGTTTATATATTAATGTGTCTTTTTTCTTTAAACATATATGTATGTATACATTATTGAAGTATAGGTGACTTACAATGTTTCAGGTGAGTCAGTTTTATACATACAAATATATTATTTTTGACATTATTTTCCATTATAGGTGATCACAAGATTTGACTATAGTTCCCTGTGCTATACAGTAAAGTTTTGTTTCCTGTTGTGTATCTATTTATTAAAAATTTAGAAATATAGCAGTCTATCATACTAAGCCAAAGAAATGGGAAAAAAACACAATTTTTTTTAATTAAGCAAAATTCATGTTTTCTAAAATATATACATATTATATGTACTACCTATATATATGCATACCACACTTGATTATGGAGAAGAAAATGACAACCCACTCCAGTATTCTTGCCTGGAAAATTCCATGGACTGAGGAGCCTGGCCGGCTATAGTCCGTGGGGTTGCAAGGATTCGGATACGACTGAGCAACTAACACACACACACACACACACACACACACTTGATAAAGGTTTGAGAAAGAACAAAAAAAGAGAGAGAGAGAGAAATTGGAAGACATAAACTAAATGAAATGGGAGCACTGAATATGAAAGAGAAAAAGTGATTCAACTAGATAAAAGTAAAAGATCATCAGGTAGTCCAGTTGATTTTAAAAATGACTGCTCTTTATAAGTATATCTGAAGCTTTGCAGAAAAAAAACAAAAACAAAAACAAAAACCTACATTTGTATTTTTCAAAAACTCCCAAGATAATTCTAATATTTGTCTGGATTTTATCTTCATTGAATTTTGAAAAGTGTTTACAGGGTTTTCTATTAAATGGTAGTTTTGGTAATGTAGAATTTTATCATTTTTCTGTTGACAAATCATGGTATTAAGTGAGTAATAGTTACATAAACACAAATATGTTTATCGGTTTTCACAATCAACGGCCAAACAGAAAATAAAAGATAGTTACAACTGCAAGCCATAATGTGAACATGGTTAATCTAGCAATATAAAATAGTTACATGCAATCTGAGGAGTCAGGCAGAGTGATGTGGTACACTTTAGTGCATACATGCAAATGATTTCCTCTCCCAGCCATATAATCTATGTCTTTTGGTTGGTGCATTTAATCCATTTATGTTTAAGGTAATTATCAACATGTGTGATCCTATCACCATTTTCTTAATTATTTCAGGTTTATTTTCTGTAGGTCTCTTTCTTCTCTTGTGTTTCTTGCCTAGAAAAAGTCCTTTAGCATTTGTTGTAAAACTGGTTTGGTGGTGCTGAAGTCTCTTAACATTTGCTTGTCTGGAAAGCTTTTGATTTCTTCATCAAATCTGAATGAAAGTCTTGCTGGGTAGGGTATTCTTGGTTGTAGTTTCTTCCCTTTCATCATTTTAAATATATTGTGCCATTCCCTTCTGGCTTGTAGAATTTCTGTTGAGAAATCAGCTGATAACCTGATGGTAGTTCTCTTGTACGTTATTTGTCTTATACCCTGTTGCTTTTAGTATTTTATCTTTGTCTTTAATTTTTGTCAATTTGATTACTGAGTGTCTTCGGGTATTGCTCCTTACACCAAGGGGGACCTTCCATGAGGCCCCTGTCTCTACTGTGAGCCCCTGCCAACCCACACCACCACAGGAGACCTTCCAACACTAGCAGATATTTTTTATTCAGTCTCCTATGGGGTGACTTCTTTCCTCTGGGTCTTGGTGAATGGAAGATTTTGTTTGTACCTGCTAAGATTGTAGTCTCTGTTTCCCCCAGCCCTGTGAAAGTCCTATAATCAAATCCCATTGGCCTGTATGATTAGATTCCTTGGGTGCTCCTAGTCCTTTCGCTGGATCCTTAGGCTGGGAAACCTAACATGGGACTCAGAATCTTCACAAGAGTGGGAGAACTTCTTTGGTACTATTGTTCTCCATTTTGTGGCTCACCCACCTGAAAGGTCTGGGCTTTGATTTTATCGTGATTGTGCCCCTCTGACCTTCTCATTATGGCTTCTTCTTTGCCTTTGGACATGGGGTATCTTTTTTTGATGGGTACCAGCATTCTCCTGTCAATGGTGGTTTAACAGCTAATTACAATTTTTTTGCTGTCACAGGAAGAGATGGGCATATGTCCTTCTATTCTGCCATCTTGAAACAGAAGTGTTTTTAAAAACAACAACAAAATGCCCAGTATTTTGTCTAGTTTGAAAATATCTCTGTTGGAGCATTTAACTTTTCTTTAAAGTAGTTACTGATACATTTGATTTTAAATTCACCATCTTACTATTTGAATATTGTTTATATCAACTCTTTGATGTTCTCTCCTAATACATCATTACTGGAAGCAGAAGTTGTCCACTGTCTAAATTCTCTTCTTATATTATTTTCATTCACATTCTTCTGAATGATATATTATTAATTTCAGATTCTAATATTTGCCTATAAGGCATTTAACATTTTTTTCTCAACTTCAGTTGTCATTCCACAGGTCCACTTGTATGTCAAACATTTATCACTAGTTTCAGTTCAGTTCAGTTCAGTTCAGTCGTTCAATCATGTCTGATTCTTAGTGACCCCATGAATCGCAGCATGCCAGGCCTCCCTGTCCATCACCAACTCCCGGAGTTTACTCAAACTCATGTCCATCCAGTCAGTGACGCCATCCAGCCATTTCATCCTCTATTGTCCCCTTCTCCTGCCCCCAATCCCTCCCAACATTAGGGTCTTTTCCAATGAGTCAGCTCTTCGCATGAGGTGGCCAAAGTATTGGAGTTTCAGCTTCAGCATCAGTCCTTCCAATGAACACCCAGGACTGATCTCCTTTAGGATGGACTGGTTGGATCTCCTTGTAGTCCAAGGGACTCTCAAGAGTCTTCTCCAACACCACAGTTCAAAAGCATCAATTCTTCGGTGCTCAGCTTTCATCACTAGTTTAAATATATAAAAAACACAATCCTTAAACCTCGACTTTACCACCACATCATGTCTAAGTATGCCTTCCTTAGTTCTGTTCTTCTTAGTAAACGAGAACTTCTTCCAGCCAGTAGCTCATATCCAGAACCTGAGAGCAATATGATTTTTTTTTTGACTCATGATTAATGTACCTTGCAAAACCTTGTATCTACTCTCTTTAATCTCTTAGAACATCTATGTGGCCTCTCAAAATATAAATTAGATCTTATCATTTCTGAATACATTTGTGAAAATAAAATAAAATACTTTAAAAAATTACTTGTGCACGTGTCTCTTTCAGATCTGGTTTCCTCAGTGTGTATGCCCAGAAGTGGGATTGCTGGGTCATATGGCAGTTCTATTTCCAGTTTTTTTAAGAAATCTCCACACTGTTTTCCATAGTGGCTGTACTAGTTTGCATTCCCACCAACAGTGTAAGAGGGTTCCCTTTTCTCCACACCCTCTCCAGCATTTATTGCTTGTAGACTTTTGGATAGCAGCCATCCTGACTGGCGTGTAATGGTACCTCATTGTGGTTTTGATTTGCATTTCTCTAATAATGAGTGATGTTGAGCATCTTTTCATGTGTTTGTTAGCCATCTGTATGTCTTCTTTGGAGAAATGTCTGTTTAGTTCTTTGGCCCATTTTTTGATTGGGTCATTTATTTTTCTGGAATTGAGCTGCAGGAGTTGCTTGTATATTTTTGAGATTAATCCTTTGTCTGTTTCTTCATTTGCTATTATTTTCTCCCAATCTGAGGGCTGTCTTTTCACCTTACTTATAGTTTCCTTTGTAGTGCAAAAGCTTTTAAGTTTCATAAGGTCCCATTTGTTTAGTTTTGCTTTTATTTCCAATATTCTGGGACGTGGGTCATAGAGGATCTTGCTGTGATTTATGTCGGAGAGTGTTTTGCCTATGTTCTCCTCTAGGAGTTTTATAATTTCTGGTCTTACATTTAGATCTTTAATCCATTTTGAGTTTATCTTTGTGTATGGTGTTAGAACATGGATGCAACCTAGATGCCCATCAGCAGATGAATGGATAAGGAAGCTGTGGTACATATACACCATGGAATATTACTCAGCCATTAAAAAGAATTCATTTGAATCAGTCCTAATGAGATGGATGAAACTGGAGCCCATTATACAGAGTGAAGTAAGCCAGAAAGATAAAGAACATTACAGCATACTAACACATATATATGGAATTTAGAAAGATGGTAACGATAACCCTATATGCAAAACAGAAAAAGAGACACAGAAATACAGAACAGACTTTTGAACTCTGTGGGAGAAGGTGAGGGTGGGATGTTTCAAAAGAACAGCATGTATACTATCTATGGTGAAACAGATCACCAGCCCAGGTGGGATGCATGAGACAAGTGCTCGGGCCTGGTGCACTGGGAAGACCCAGAGGAATCGGGTGGAGAGGGAGGTGGGAGGGGGGATCGGGATGGGGAATACGTGTAAATCTATGGCTGATTCATATCAATGTATGACAAAACCCACTGAAATGTTGTGAAGTAATTAGCCTCCAACTAATAAAATAAATAAATAAAATTAAATTTAAAAAAATAAATAAATAAAAAATTACTTGTGAAAAAAAATAAGAGCAAAATACATTTCTTTGCCTTACAAAGCCTCTTGTAATCTCATTCTTAATCTGGAAACACCTCCTGACTATTTGCCTAAAGAGGGCTATTTTGGTAGAATTTTTGCACAGCTGACCCTTTTAATCATTTAGTTTCAAGTCTCTTTTCAATACAGCAGAGTTTTTTATTGACTACCATAGCAAGGGTATTCCCTTCCCTCATTGTTCTGTTGTGCCTTGCCTTATTTGTTCTTTATCTTATATTATTTATCTGATACTATCTGATATTATTTTTCACATGTTTTATACCTCTTTCCCCCAGGGAATATCTGAACTGTGATTGGTCAGATACTTTGTGTATCTTTCTCTTCTGAAATTATAGTGTGCTTTGTCAGACTCAATAAAGTGCACCTATATTTCCAATTTTTTTGTTTGTTTGTTTTTATTTTTATTTTTGAAGTACCTAAGATCATTTTTTTCCCTCATTTACTTATATTGGTTGGAGCCTAATTACTTTACAATATTGTAGTGGGTTTTGCCATACATTGATATGAGTCAGCCATGGATTTACATGTGTTCCTCATCCTGAACCCCCTCCCACCTCCCTCCCCATCCCATCCCTCTGGGTCATCCTAGTGCACCAGCCCTGAGCACTTGTCTCATGCATCAAACCTGGACAGGAGATCTGTTTCACAATTGATAATATACATGTTTCAATGCTATTCTCTCAGATCATACCACCCTCACCTTCTCCCACAGAGTCCAAAATTCTGTTCTATACATCTGTGTCTCTTTTACTGTCTTGCCTATAGGGTCATCATTACCATCTTTCTAAATTCCATATATATGCATTAGTATACTGTATTGCTGTTTTTCTTTCTGGCTTACTTCACTCTATATAATGGACTCCAGTTTCATCCACCTTATTAGAACTGATTCAAATGTATTCTTTTTAATGGCTGAGTAATATTCCATTGTGTATATGTACCACAGTTTTCTTATCCATTCGTCTGCTGATGGGCATCTAGGTTGCTTCCATGTCCTGGCTATTATAAACAGTGCTGTGATGAACATTGGGGTGCACGTGTCTCTTTCAGATCTGGTTTCCTCAGTGTGTATGCCCAGGAGTGGGATTGCTGGGTCATATGGCAGTTCTATTTCCAGTTTTTTAAGGAATTTCCACACTGTTCTCCATAGTGGCTATACTAGTTTGCATTCCCACCAACAGTGTAAGATGGTTCCCTTTTCTCCACACCCTCTCCAGCATTTATTGCTTGTAGACTTTTGAATAGCAGCCATTCTGACTGGCTTGAAATGGTACCTCATTGTGGTTTTGATTTGCATTTCTCTGATAATTAGTGATGTTGAGCATCTTTTCATGTGTTTGTTAGCCATCTGTATGTCTTCTTTGGAGAAATATCTGTTTAGTTCTTTGGCCCATTTTTTGATTGGGTCATTTATTTTTCTGGAATTGAGCTTCAGGAGTTGCTTGTATATTTTTGAGATTAATCCTTTGTCTGTTGCTTCATTTGCTATTATTTTCTCCCAATCTGAGGGCTGTCTTTTCACCTTACTTATAGTTTCCTTTGTAGTGCAAAAGCTTTTAAGTTTCATAAGGTCCCATTTGTTTAGTTTTGCTTTTATTTCCAGTATTCTGGGAGGTGGGTCGTAGAGGATCTTGCTGTGATTTATGTCAGAGAGTGTTTTGCCTACATTTTCCTCTAGGAGCTTTATAGTTTCTGGCCTTGCATTTATATCATTAATCCATTTTGAGTTTATTTTTGTGTATGGTGTTAGAAAGTGTTCTAGTTTCATTCTTTTACAAGTGGTTGACCAGTTTTCCCAGCACCACTTGTTAAAGAGGTTGTTTTTTCTCCATTGTATATTCTTGCCTACTTTGTCAAAGATAAGGTGTCTGTAGGTACGTGGATTTATCTCTGGGCTTTCTATTTTGTTCCATTGATCTATATTTCTGTCTTTGTGCCAATACCATACTGTCTTGATGACTGTGGCTTTGTAGTAGAGTCTGAAGTCAGGCAGGTTGATTCCTCCAGTTCCATTCTTCTTTCTCAAGATTGCGTTGGCTATTTGAGGTTTTTTGTATTTCCATATAAATTGTGAAATTATTTGTTCTAGTTCTGTGAAAAATACCTTTGGTAGCTTCATAGGGATTGCATTGAATCTATAGACTGTTTTGGGTACTATAGTCATTTTGACAATATTGATTCTTCCAATCCATGAACACGGTATATTTCTCCATCTATTTGTGTCCTTTTTGATTTCTTTCATCAGTGTTTTATAGTTTTCTATATATAAGTCTTTTGTTTCTTTAGGTAGATATATTTCTAAGTATTTTATTCTTTTCGTTGCAACGGTGAATGGTATTGTTTCCTTAATTTCTCTTTCTGTTTTCTCATTGCTGGTGTATAGGAATGCAAGGGATTGCTGTGTTAATTTTATATCCTGCAACTTTACTATATTCATTAATTAGCTCTAGTAATTTTCTGAAAGAGCCTTTAGGGTTTCCAAATCTCTTTTTCCTCTCCCATGTAAGTTTTGCATCCCCTCCCCACCACCAGCACAACATGTCCACACCTAAGAGAAGCATGGGCAGGTGACTAGAATTGACTTGTCACTTTGAGAAGAAGTCTTTAAAGGTCTGTGCGCACTTTGCTGTGTCTTCTTCCCTTCTCCTTCCAGGTTTTGTGGATCCTGTCATGTTATTCCCTGAATGAGAACCACCTGAAAAGAGCACCTGAGACTTACAATGCACATGTAGCTTAGAGGACAAAGTAAATATGTGGTGTCTTAAGACACTGCGGTTTTATGGTAAGTTATTACTTTAGCATAATCTAGCCTGCTCTGACTTTGTTAATGATATTTAACAAACCTTTAGAGAATGGATATATTCAACTTTACTATAACACCTGCAAGATTATACTCAGTCAAAGATTCAATTGTAATGCACCAGATAATTGGTATTCATTATGGAATATAGAAGTAGTGATCTCTAAAATAATTATTGACTTGCTGAATAATTGTTGTCTCTGTATGCCTCTTTGTTACCACTGTGCTTACCATTCCTGAATTGAGGCAATACTTAAGATCAGTGAAACCAGCACAGGTCTGTGAAACTATTTAGGAAGTAATTTAAAGCTTCTAATTTCCTTTGAAAAACACTTTCATTGTAGAGTTTTGAAGTTCAAAATAAATATGGATTCCTCTTCCCTCGTTTTATTCTCCTTTTCCCATTTCTCATTCTTCCAGCAAATGTGTAGTATCAGAAGCTTAAAGAAGAACTGTTATGCCATTAAAAACACACTTTGTATATTAATCTATTACCCAAATTTATATAAGCAGTTTATATTTAAAATATCCCTCAGTGGATATGTTAATTCTTCTTTCAAACATTTAAGCCATTCTGGAAGTACTTAAAACATGCATACTTCAAATCCCAAACACTACATTTCTGTCCATCTATCCTCTCTCCTTTAAGCAAATAATATAATAAAATAGTAACTCAAAGCTACATCTTTCCAAATCTAAAAACATATTCTATCCACTATACAGTGTATTTCACTGTAAGGAATTTCCCCGAGCTATTTTCTCCTCTGAAATGGCCTTCCCTTATGTTTCCACATTCCAATGGCCATCCATTTTACAAGAAACACTTCATATTTCCTACTTTATGGTGGATCCCATGATAATTCTAGTTCCCATTGATCTTTTCCCATGAGATGCTGTAGCACTCAAAATTCACAGACTATTCTGTGCATGTTGGCAGATTTCTGTTCTTTCTGGTAATGATCTGTAATTGCTTCATATATGCTAACCTTGCCTCCAAAACTTTTTTTTTTTTTAAATAATTAACAAGGCAGGAGTTTGCCTTTTCCTTTCTGTGTAACTCCTATAGCAGCAAGAAAATAACAGACACACAGTAGGCATTCAAATAAAAAATGTTCATTTAAATTAAGTAGATTTGAATTTACAAAGATTTAAATGAAATTGTCTATCTTGTAAAAAGTGGCAACTTAAAATCTACTCAAAACACTGAAAGAAATCAGGCTTTCTTGCTAAGTTTTATGTGCAATTTGTTCTAGTCCCAAACCCCTTGACAAAAACAAAATCTTTTAATCTGTTTGCAAAATATTCCCTCCTTCCTCCCATCTTTTCACTGCAGTTCTGTGATATACTGCCCTTGCCTATTACCCCGTTATAGCTGTTTTGTTAAAGTTCATACCGCAAAGACCTGTAAAAGAAATTTATGGCTCTAGGGATTTCAGCAAATTCTAAATAACCATAACAGGAACATGAAGCATTAATTAAAGACACTAGAGTCTAAGTTATAACAGTAATCCTGACATTTAAGGCCCTGGTACCATGTAAATTTAAAATGGTATGACAAACAGAGAGTAATTTGATGGTCAGGGGGTTATAATGAATACCTTAATACCTTTGTCAAGAAAAAGTGCCTGTCCTTGTTCTAACCCCGACCCCGGGGCTTCAGGTATTTCCTTCATAAAACATGGCGATACCTAAATATTTTTGCAATAACTTATATATAAGTTAGTCTTTTCTGTAAGTATACTGGAGATTAAAAACCAACCCACGACATTCACACAATGATTTTCAGATAAAATACTTTAATATTTAACATGTATTTTGCTACAGATTATCAATTGCTGAGCCCACTGCAGGGCTGCATTTAAAGTCAGGACACCAAGGAACTTGCCATAATACATAGGAACAGTTTTTCCCCAGGGAATTTTTTGATTCTTATCTAAAGACAGAATGATACTCCTGACTCACTGTCAAATCAAGCAATGGAAAATGCTTTACCTAATTTGAAATAATAAAAATGAAATAGTAGAGACTTAACTTGTTTTACATGTTTAATACCTAGTACCTTTCTTAGGGCTTTGCAAGTGCATATTATACATATTTGTTAAACATATGTGGAGAAAGCAACGCAAATTTATCCTCAAAGCTCAATGTGCAGCAAATATCTGTCTGTCCCATTTCCACCTGTACCTGGAAGAATAGACTGTTTTCTCTCTGCGAAATTCTATGGCATATATAGTATGATTCATTTATGATTTCTCATATTTTGTCCTGCATTGCTAGATTTTATGTATATAGATTTATTACTCAAGCAAATTGCAAAATAAGTACTATGATTTATACTTATATCTTCTGCAACACTGGACACTGACTTTGAATACATTAGGCTTTCAATAAGCCTGATTGATTGTTTGTATCATATGTGCTAATTGCAAGTGACATCATTGGTCATTAACAGATGATAAATGGATTTCCAAAAATCATGGAAATTTGAATATAATCAGATTATGCCCAAAATTAGCATCAGAGAAGCCAAACAGCCTCTCCTTTAGGTCCTCTGCACACTCTTTATCTACTTATTCCTCACTTACAATTCAGCTACTTGCTTGCCTACTTTCCCTCTTCAGCTTTGGGCTGTTATTTAATATCTCACCAGTTGTGTAATTTCAGCTCCCAAATTGAATAAGACGTTCCTTCCAGAGAAACGCTCACCTTGACAAATAGCCAAATAGTAATTATTATTCCTTTCAGGGGTTGAGCTATGGAATCACGCCTGCACTATCCCAAGCTTGAGTGCCTAGAAATTTATGCGATACTTCCTGGTGTCAGAGTTTCCGTCTGAGATAGTATTTCAAGCCCTCTCATTTTTTTTTTTTCCCAATATGATTAAGATAATTCCTTTATGAAGTTGGAGGCTCAAAGAGACATTCAGAAAGGAACTTGATGTTTCATATATTTGCAAACTTGCTCTCTGTATTTCCTTTCCTATCACTTTAGCCACACTGAGAGGGAGAATTAATTTTGCAATGGTCTCTAATTTTTTTTTTTCTAAATGTGTGACCTCCATATTAATAGGAACCAGAGGACTCATTCATCATATCTGGTCACTGTGAAACTGACATTTACAGGGTGGAATGCTTCTCGCTCAGGACAAATGGGTATCATTTGTAAAACATGCCGCGCCCAATCGTAGGCTCCCATGGCTCTCAAACTACATTTTTAAGCAACAATATAAACCATTCCCCAAACTGAAAGGTCTTTTCAAATATTTACTGCCTACCTATGGAATTTTTATTCTGCTGGCTGCTGCCATCAATAATCCTGGGAGCTCCAAGCTAAGTGTTGTGTGTGACCTCCAAGGAAATTCTTAGTGCTGCAGAAAAGAGTGGAGAGGGGTGGGTTCAGCATCCTGCATTCCTCCTTCGGTCACATCCTAGGGCCTATTACAATGAAAATAAGGATTGTGGAAGACTTTTCTTTTTTTTTTTTAGGTTTATTAGAAAAGCCCTTAACACTTGCATTTAAAAGCCACCTCAGTGTTTCCAAGTGTTTTTCACATAAAATAGGATTTTCTTGCCCACTTTCTCTATTAAGATTCTGAATCACCCAACCCCACTGTGTTCTCAGACCAGCATTTTGCTTTTACTTTTCTAAAACCCAGTTGGATTTCAGGTAACGTGGTCATCTTGGTGATATTTGTTCAACCCCCTAACTCCACTGTGGGGACCAGATCAAATTCCTCCCCTAGTTCAGTCACTCAGTCGTATCTGACTCTTTGCAACCCCATGGATTGCAGCATGCCAGCCTTCCCTGTCCAGCACCAACTCCCAGAGCTTGCTCAAACTCATGTCCATTGAGTCAGTGATGTTATCCAACCATCTCATCCTCTGTTGTCCCTTTCTCCTCCTGCCTTCAATCTTTCCCAGCATCAGGGTCTTTTCCAATGAGTCAGTTCTTCACATTAGATGGGCAAATTATTGGAGCTTCAGCTTCAGCCTCAGTCCTTCCAATGAATATTCAGGACTGATTTCATTAGGATCGACAGGTTTGATCTCCTAAAGATCTTGTGAATATCTCCTATCTCCTAAATATTCTAAAAATCTCCTAAATATCTACTAAAGGAAACTAATCCTGAATATCCCTCCCCTAGGATGCTTGCAAACTTTGAGTTTTTTATTTCTTTTTGTCTTGTGTTTCTATATTCATGTGCTATTTTCTCCCATGTCAACAGGAGGCCAAAAGCTCAGCCCTTCAAATGGTTTCCACAAAAATTTACAGTTGCCACACTAGGAATTCTGTAAGCTTCAGTAACTTTATTGAAAAGTTTCAGATCCCGTCCCACTCCTTCCCTCCTCTCCTCCTTTCTGTTCTCACCTCTCCCTTTTATTCCTCTTTCTACCTTCTCAAAGAGAACATTTTTTCTTGCCTGTTATAGAAAGGTTTTAATCCTTTTTGCAAAATCTGTACACAAGATCAACTTTCAAGTTTTGCAAGGACTTACAGGCTCTAATTAGGATTTTGTTCAAGCAAAATCCTTGTTCCTCCTCAGAGGGATTTATGAGGTGGTGAGAGAGTAAAACTACATTCATCTTACACCATTCCTAGAGAATCCCTCTTCCTGCAATTAAAGTATAATTGGTCTGTCTTGAACAAACAAATGGTGAGCCTGAGCAGATAGTTTATGGTGACCCATGTCTGTCACTGGTTATAAGCTTACCCTGAGGTCAGAATTTAAACATGTTCATCCAGGTGCTGGGCTTCATTGGTAAAAAAACAGATGGATCTTGGCCCTCACAGAAGATATACTATAAACGAATGGGTCATCATTTTAGGGAAATTTTAATATAACAGTATGTATCAAAAAGTCTAAATGTGAGAATTAAAACAGTAAATACATGTAAAGTACTGAGGACACTGTCTGACAATAACAAGCACTGAATAACTTTTTGCTACTCCATCCTTATATAGCTATGCACCTTGCATCCTCATAACAGCAATGCAAATTGATGTTGTCACAATTTCACAGAATAAAGATCCTTAAGCATTAGAGGTGATTAATCAATTGCCTAAGAATGTACAGACAAGTTGGGATTATATTAATAATATGGCTCTTTCTGATTTTAATGCTTCCTGTTTCTTGTCATTGTGTGTGTAAACTTTATAATTCATAGTATAAATTATATATGTACACAATCATATGTATATGTGTATATGTGCACATGCATTGTTTATATTTTTTTATATTATGATGTTTTGACATCTTAAGAACTTTTATGGTTGAGGACAGATTGCCCCTCTTAGACCAAGTCAATTTTAACAAATGGCAAAAGGCTCAGACAGGAGCATGCCTTTGACCTATAAATTAACCACCCCAGAGCCAGACTTTCTCAGTCTGGCCCATACACTCAAGGAAGCAACATGCCTCTGCTTTAATCATCCCAGCTGAGCCACCAGGGATGCTTTCCTGATAACTCAGTAGCTAAATAATCTGCCTGCAATGCAGGATATCCCAGTTCAATTCCTGGGTTGGGAAGATCCACTGGAGAAGGGATAGGATACCCACTCCACTATTCTTGGGCTTCCCTTGTAGCTCAGCTGGTCAAGAATCCACCTGCAATACGAGAGACCTGGGTTCAGTCTCTGAGCTGGGAAGATCCCCTGGAGAAGGGAAAGGCTACCTACCCCAGTATTCTGGCCTGGAGAATTCCATGGGCTGTGCAGTCCACAGGGTTGCAAAGAGTTGGACACGACTGAAAAACTTTCACTTTAATCATCCCAGGACCAGTTACCAGGCTACCAGGGAACAAAATATAGCTGAAAGCCTACATCTAGTATTCACACTAGCCAATCCTAAACTCTTTACCCTCCTTGCTTTTCATTTCCCTTAGAAATTCCAGTAAATGGAGGGCCTACACTGGTCCCTTCCTCTTACCCTTTCCGCCTCCCTAGACTTATGGTGGTGCTTCAAAATACACTCTATCTGGAATGCCATGCCTCCTATATCAAAGACTTTGAGTATAAAACACTTTGTTTCTTGACTGTCTCCTATATTTTTCCTTAGGCCACACCAAAAGGACCATCACATAAAAATCATTCTGCATATAACATTGACATCATATAACATTCTGCAGAAGTCTAGATTTGTTTTACTAGCAGATTTTCCATACAGTGGTGCATAGAAATCCTGAAAGCAACTGCTATCCTTTAGTCACTCAGTTGTGCCCAATTCTGTGCCAAGGACTGCATCACACCAGGCTTCCCTGTCCATCACCAATAAATGAAGCTTCCTCAAATTCATGTCCATCTAGTTGGTGACATTATCCAATCAGCTCATCCTCTGTTGACCCCTTTTCCTCCTGCCTTCAATCTTTCCCAGCATCAGGGTCTTTTCTAATGAGTCAATTCTTCACATCAGGTGGCCAGAGTATTGGAGCTTCAGCTTCATTGGAAGGATCCAATGAATATTCAGGACCGATTTCATTTAGGATGGACTGGTTGGATCTCCTTGCAGTCCAAGGGACTCTCAAGAGTCTTTTCCAACACCACAGTTCAAAAGCATCAATTCTTCAGTGCTCAGCTTTCTTTATAGTCCAACTCTCACATCCATACATGACAATTGGAAATAACATAGCTTTGACTAAATGTATTTTTTTTGGGCAAAGTAATGTCTCTGCTTATTAATACACTGTGTAGTTTTGTCATAGCTTTTCTTCCAAGGAGCAAGTGTGACTGATGACTGAAGTAACCATCTGCAGTGATTTTGGAGCCCAAGAAAATGAAGTCTGTCACTGTTTTCACTGTTTCCATATCTATTTGCCATGAATTGATGGGACTGGATGCCATGATCTTCATTTTTTGAATATTGAGTTATAAGCCACCTTTTCCACTCTGCTCTTTCGCGTTCATCAAGAGGCTCTTCACTTTCTTCAGTAAGGGTGGTATCATCTGCATATCTGAGTTTATTGACATTTGTCCCAGCAATCTTGATTCCAGCTTGTGTTTCACCCAGTGCGGCATTTCACATGATGTACTCTGCAAATACATTAAATAAGCGAGGTGACAATATACAGTCATGATATACTCCTTTCCCAATTTGGATCCATCCCATTGTTCCATGTGTGATTCCAATTGTTGCTTCTTGACCTGCATAAAGATTTCTCAGGAGGCAGGTAAGGTGGTCTGGTATTTTCATCTCTTTAAGAATTTTCCCCAGTTTGTTGTGATCTACACAGTCAAAGTCTTTAGCATAGTCAATGTATAAGTAGATATTTTTTTTCTGGAATTATCTTGCTTTATCTATGATAAATGTTGGAAAATTGATCTCTGGCTCATCTGCCTTTTCTTAATCCATCTTTAACATCAATTCACATATTATTGAGCCTAGCTTGGAGAACTGTGAGCATTACTTTGCTGTCTTGTGAGATTAGTTCAATTGTGCAGTGCTTTGAACATTCTTTGGCATTGCCTTTCTTTGGGATTCAAATGCAAACTGACATTTTCCAGTCCTGTGGCCACTGTTGAGTTTTCCAAATTTGCTGGCATATTGAGTGCGGTACTTTCATAGCATCATCCTTTAGGATTTGTAATAGCTCAGCTGGAATTCTATCATCTCCACTGGCTTCCTAAGGCTTACTTGACTTCACACTCCAGGATGTCTGGCTCTAGGTAAGTGATCACATCATCATTGTTATCTGAGTCATTCAGATAATTTTTGAATAGTTCTTCTGTATATTCTTGCCACCTCTTCCTAATATCTTCTGCTTCTGTTAGGTCCATACCATTTCTGTCCTTTGTTGTGCCTATCTTTGCATGAAATGTTCCCTTAGTATCTCTAATTTTGTTAAAGAAATTTCTAGTCTTTCTCATTCTATTGCTTTCCTCTATTTCTTTACATTGGTCTCTTAGAAAGGCTTTATCATTTCTCTTTGCTATTCTTTGGAACTCTACATTCAGATCAATATATCTTTCCTTTTCTCCTTTGCCTTTCTTTTCTCTTCTTTTCTCAGATATTTATAAGGCCTCCTCAGAGAATCATTTTGCCTTTTTGCATTTCTTCTTCTTGGTGATGGTTTTGATCACCTCCTATTGCACAACATTACAAATGTCAGTCCGTAGTTCTTCAGGCACTCAATCTATCAGCTCTGATCCCTTGAATTTATTTATCACTTCCACTGTATAATGGTAAGGAATTTGATTTAGGTCATACCTGAATGGTCCAGTGGTTTCCCTACTTCCTTCAATTTAGCTCTGAATGTTGCAATGAGTTCATGATCTGAGCCAGTCAGCTCCTGGTCTTGTTTTGGCTGACTGTATAGAGCTTCTCCATCTTTGGCTGCAGATAATATAATTAATCTGATTTTGGTATTGACTGTCTGGTGATGTCCAAGTGTAGAGTCATCTCTTGTATTGTGGGAAGAGGGTGTTTGCTATGACCAGTGTGTTCTCTTGGCAAAACTCTGTTAGCCTTTGCCCTGCTTCTTTTTGTACTCTAAGGCAAATTTGCCTGTTATTCCAGGTATCTCTTGACTTCCTACTTTTGCATTCCAGTCCCCTATAATGAAAAGGACTTTTTTTTTTTTACTGTTAGTTCTAGAAGGTCTTATAGATCTTCACTGAGCTATTTAAATTCTTTGGTTTTAGTGGGTGGGACATAGACGTGGATTACTGTGATACTAAATGGGTTGCCTTGGAAAAGAACAGAGATCATTTTGTTGTTTTTGAGATGCACCCAATAACTGCATTTCAGACTCTTTTGTTGACTATAAGGGCTACTCTATTTCTTTGAAGGTATTCTTTCCCACATTAGGAGATATAATGGCCATCTGAATTAAATTTGCCCATTCTAGTTCATTTTATTTCACTGATTCCTAAAATGTCAATGTTCACTCTTGGCCCTCGTCTGCTTAACCACTTCCAATTTACCTTGATTCATGGACCTGACATCTGGGTTCTTGTGCAATATTGTTTTTACAGCATCAATCTTTACTTCCATCACCAGTCACACCCACAACTGAGGGTTGTTTTCACTTTGGCTCGGCCTCTTCACTATTTCTGGAGCTATTTCCCCACTTTTATCCAGCAGCATATTGGGCACCTTCTGACCTGGGATGTTCATTTTTCAGTGTCATATCTTTTTGCCTTTTCATACTGTTCATGGGGTTCTCAAGACTAGAATATGATCATTATCTTAAACTCTTATCTTCAGTTTGTTTAGTTCCTTGTCTAAGGTTTTGTCTTGTTCCTTCATTTGGAACACATTCCTCTGTCTTCTCATTTTGCTCAAGTTCCGTGTCTATTTTTATGTGTTAGGTAGGTCAGTTATTTTTCCTGATCTTGGAGAATTGCCTTATGAAGGTAACATCCTATGAGGTCCAGCAGTACACTCGCCTCTGATAGCCAGAGGCATATGTTCTAGCCACTTAGGTGGGCAGTTTGAGCCCCTTTGTGTAACAGGTCTGACTACTGTGGGTGCTCTAGTATGTGGGAATGGTTCTCAACCTGGTTGACTGAGGCTGTGCCTCATGCAGTGCTACAGGTCTGTTAGAATGCTAAGCTGCATCTCTATGCAGCTGCTCTGTGGTCTGGTGTTTTCCAGAGTGGTGCCGGCTTTCTGGAGGTCAGGGCTGAGTCCTTATCATTAATTAGCTAGAGGGAGCATTCCAAAATGCCATGTGCCAATGTTGGTGCTATCAGAGTAGAATGTAGCTGTTGAGTCACTCAGTCGTGTCCAACTCTTTGCAACACTGAGGACTGAGGCATGTCTGGCTTCCCTGTCTTTCACCACCTCTCAGAGCTTACTCAAACTCATGTCCATCGAGTAGGTGATGCCATCCAAATATCTCATCCTCTGTCTTCCTCTTCTTTCTTTCCCAGCATCAGAGTATTTTCTAATGAGTTGAGTCTTCACATCAAGTGATTAAAGTATTGGAGCCTCAGCATCAGTACTTACAATGAATATTCAAGATCGATTTCCTTTAGGATTGACTGGTTTGATCTCTTTGCAGTCCAAGGGACTTCAACAGCATCATGATTTAAGATGATGAAATCCCTAGCCCAGTAATCCTACTTTGGGAAGATGAGCCCACAGAACATTGGGCTTTAAAAATCAAAAGGGATTGTGTTTTGGAGAGCAAGTAAAATGAGCAGTAGAATGAGGTCCCCAAAATAGCCGCTGTCTTGTCAGTGTTTCCATTCCCAGCGGGAGTCCCAGTTGCCTCTTGCCTCTCCTGTGTTCTCTCCAAGATTAACAATAGGTATGACTCAGGATTCTTTCAAACAACTACCTCTGCACTGAGACGGAGTGTGTGTGAGATGTTGTGCATTCCCTTTTAGAGCAGAGTCTCAATTTCCTGTATCCCTCTTGCTCACCAAAACATAAGCCCTTCTGATTTTTAAAGCCAGTTATTCTGTGGGTTCATCTTCCCAATGCAGGACTCCTGGGCTGGGGTGCTCATGTAGTACTCAAAACCATCTTTTGGGAAGAAGTTTAAAATTTGATATTCCCCCTGTTTGTTAATCATCAACCCAGCTTGTGGGTCCTAACTTTATTATGTCTCTGATACTTCAGCCTTTCTTGTGCTTTTGTCTTTGTACCTTTAGTTGCACAAAAATTTTCCTGCCGGTCTTCAAGTCACTCTCATATACAGTTGTTCCATAAGTAGTTGTAATTTTTTTCTGTTCATTGGAAGAGGTAAGTTTAGTGTCTTCCTCTTCTGCCATCTTGACCACCTCTCCACTAGCCGTTGAATGGGTGATCAAAAAGTGGCATAATCATTAAATGGAATATTGCTTATCAATTAAAATGAATGAACTTTGATAGATGCTTGAATCTCTTGAGCACTATACTAAGTGAAAAAAGCCAAACAGAAAAGATAAAACACTCTTAGTTGTGTGAAATTTACAAAAGATGAAATTGCAATGACTGAAAACTAGCTACTGGTTACTACAGGCTCAATCAGAAGGCAAAAAGGGTTTGGCTATAAAAGTATATATTGAAAACATTCTAGAAAAATTATAAATCTTATTTTGGTGGTTAATATATGGCAGTATATTAATAAAATAAAGCTGGTTATAAAGAGTTTAGTTTGTATTTCAGAAATTGAGTAAATATAGGTAAACAAGAAGATTGCATACAGGAAGTGATTTTAGGTAATCATCTTTTTTATTAATTTACAGAAAATGATTGCTACTATTTTGTGTGGGTTAAAGTAGATGAGAAAATAAGAGCTTATATCTGGTTTGGGCAAATTCCTCTTACATAATTCCTTGCTAAGCTACTTTGATAATGTAGGCAAAGAAGTTTATTATATCCAGATAATGTCTTTATTTTGTGTTTTTCTTGAAAAAAATTGAGGTCTCTGTTCTCTATGATCAAATAGTTTTAACACTTTTCTTCAAAGTTTGAGTTTAAAAGAACTGAATAGAATGTAGCAATATAACTTCAACAAACCATATATAATATTCAACCAAATATATAGTAACTGTGGTCACTGAACTACATCAGATTGGTTTAACTGGAACTGCAGATCCCAGAAACCTATGCACTACATAGTATCATATTAAAATTGGCCAACAGGAAATTACATGAGATTTTGAAGATGAGGTGGAGCAGCAGCCATTATTCTCTGAAAGTCATCAAAGCTTGACTTGATGAGAAACAGTTTCAGAGATGGTCTCAGATTCTAGGATCCCTTTTCCTTATTTTGCGTGCAGCTTGTCTTCCTCACTGTTGACTTTGTTAACCAACCACAGCCCCAGTCCCACCCCCAGATCCTTGGTACAAGACCTATAGTTCTATTATCAGTGTTCCATAGATTTTTCACATTAACCTCACTTCCATAGTCCTCTTCAGTGGCTCAGCTTCTCTAAATAGTTTTGTGACTCCTTTGATGTCCTATCTTTCTTCCTGAACCTTCAGTTTCCAGTCTTTCCCACAACTGAGTAATGTCTAATTCTTATAATAAATCACTTACTATAAAACTCACAAGGGTTCTGATTCTTTGACTGACCCTGAACATTCGGTGACTTAAAATACCTAAGAATATTGCTACTGCTATCTAAAACCAATCCATATTGTTTAGGAAGCCCAGTATTTTTTGTCACCATCTGAATGAGTATATTATCAAACTGCATGAATAAACCCCATGACAATCCATAAATATGAACGTCAAACAGAGAGGACTTTAAATCTCCCATATGAACTTAGTTTTCTTGAGCCCTTCTGGGTTTAACAGATTTCAGGTTGGCAGGTGCCTTGTGAGTCTAGAGAGGACCTCTGCTATGAGCTCCTAAATCATCTCCCGATAATCCCTCATCACTCATTGGATTGGCCCAAAAGTGGTCTTGGTGGTAGGGAGGATAACAAGCAAAAGAAAGGGAAGCATACAATTCCCTTTGAAGCTCAGGCTCAAAAACACATTTCTGTTGCCCCTTTCTGTAGGTCAAAGCATTTCATAATGGCTGCATAGATCTAAAGTGAGAGAACGAACTCTACTGCTTAATGGAATTAACTTAAAAGGATTGCGGCCATTTTTTTTTTTTTCAAACTACAGAAGTAATTTTTATGGTGAATTCTTTTATGAATGGAAATATGTAGAAAAGCTTAAAAAACTTCTTTTTACAGTAGATGAATGATTTCCCAAAATCAACCCTTCTTCCCACTGGGAGAAAGGAAAAAAAAAAAGGTCCACTATCCTTCTTACTCACTCCATCCTAACCTCCCATACCCACACAGTCTTTTACGCTGAGATAAAGATAGAACTTCTCTTGTGGCTCAGCTGGTAAAGAATCCACCTGCAATTCAGGGAATCTGGGGTTCAATTCCTGGGTTGGAAAGGTCCCCTAGAGAAGGAAAAGGCTACCCACTCCAGTATTCTAGCCTAGAGAATTCCATGAACTGTATAGTCCATGGGGTCGCAAAGAGTTGGACAGGACTGAACGACTTTCACTAACCAAATAGATGTTAGAGAATCTACTGGAAGAAAACAAATACAAAACAGATTATCTTTTCTACACAATTCCTTGCTTATTATTCAACTTCAAGATCTTGTCCACTCAGATTGGTAAAAAGACAAAGTTTGAGTCTATTTGAAGTCCTTTAATAGCTTCCTCTCTATGTCTTCAACTGTGATTCTAAATTAAGGGTTTCCAAGCATTACTGATTATCAGATGGATCTAGGGAATTTGATAATACACAATACACAAGTTCTTGAGCCATAATCTCATACACACTAAATTAAAAGCTCTGTGAATATGGTCAAGTCAGCTATACTTTTAGTACCATAGGGAAATGAAGAATCTCTGCTGCAGATAGCTCATTTTACCTGTCCAAAATCAGCAATCATCACTGGGGGAGCTGGTGAGAATCTAGACTCCCAGTTAAAAAAAAAAAAAAAAAAAACTACTTATTACCAATATGCTTCTCAGTTCATTCAGTACCCATAAGGAATCAAATTCAGTTTATTCACATCAGGTTTTTTTAATGAAATTCCAAATGACTTTTATACCCTATCTTTTATTATAAAATACATCATTAATTTGACATGATCCATGAGCACTCCAGAATATGTTATCTAGAAGTAATCTGCTTTCCATGTACATTGATTTTTCAACTTTCAGTCTTTACTATGGTTCTATGCCTAAATTCATTTTCAAAAAATTTGCCATGATCTGCAAAATTTAATAGACCTATGATATGACATGCCAAATTATCATTTATATGACATCTCTTAAATAGAAAAGACAAAATATTATAATTCAGGTTACATTGGACCATTGTCAATATTGTCAGTGTCTGACAGAGCATGGCTCTCTTTCTCACTTCCTTTCCTTGTCCTTCAAGTAAAATTGCCCTTTTATTCATTTTTGCTTTACCCAAGACTGGCAGCTGATTTTGAAGTGTCAGACCATTATTTGTTTTTTTTTTCTTTTCTTTTTTTTGGATGTTACCATTTATTGCAAGGAGGATAAAATCAATGTGACATTTCCAGAACAATGATAGATGACAATAGTGAGTGGTCTTTAAATGCGGAAGACTAATTTTTAAAAATGTCACCAGTGTACTATTTCAGACTTTGTCAAAGATAGAGCAGTAAAACTTATAGACATAAAAACTAATAATATTTCACCATGTTACTTTCAGATAAAAATGTTATACTTACATTGCTATAGTTTATCTAAATACTGCCTTACTACTAGTTAGAATAACCACAGCTATATTATTGCAGAGGTCCATTGATTTGGGTCATCCAAAAACAAAATAATAGGTGTTCTGTTTGAGTAAATATGTATGTACGTGTGTTTGTGTGCACATACACACTCAGTCTCTAATTATGGATATATATATATTATATATATATAATATATATTATATATATATTATTTTATATATATATATTTTAAAGGTCTTTAATCCTATAAGGATGGATATATACTTTGGATCATTTTTATGTATCCATGTCTGTGTGACCCTTTCTGTATTTCACTAGTCTCATCTTTCAAATAAAAATATCACTAGAAGTTAACTCATAGGTTAAATGGGAAAGATAGACAAAAATCTTGGAATAGTGCCTGGCATGCAATAAGTACTCAATAAATATTGGTATTATTACCATTGTACTACTAATTTCCAGCTGTTTTAAAATGACTCAATGTTAACACTCTGATGTGGGTTTATATATATGTATATATATATATATATATATATATATGTTAGCAATAATTCTTACCATTGTGTTATCATTGTTGTTACTCATGCTTTCTAATTGATCTCTAAATTCATTTCATGCAGGGTCTGGTTTGCATCTTAACTTGTGTTTCAGTGAATCTAAAATAAAACTGTGTGCATTCTATGAACTCTAGAATAGATGGTCAAGAAGTGGTTGAGCAGGAAACCAGGAAGAAACTGCACAGTTCACATTAATAATCCATTTTCAGAAAACTAATTTGTGTTTAGAAGAACTAAGTGTAAATCACAATCTGGAATTCTCTCTCTAAACAGCCACCACCTTTTAGTAGAGCCAGAGAATTAAGCAGAAATTTAGAACAAATTTATACCAGACAGGCACTTTCTCTCTCTGTTGGACTGAACTCCAGGAAGGAAAAAAAAAAAAAAAAAAAGAGGAGGTGGAGAGCAAGGGGAGAATTCCTTGTTGCTTTTCATATTGACAGGTAATAACACCCCACTGACACCAAGATACCATTTTATCAAGATTATTCCATCTGTATGAATCTGAGGAGCTTCCCCAAAATGGAGATTTCCCTTCTCTTAATTATACATCATTTATAAAAGCCTTTTGATTTATAAAATTTTGAATTTTATTAGGAAGTTTTAAGTAGTAGATTGTAATTTCTGAGTGATATCTAGATCTCTGTTTACATTCATAAACAGTTGATCTATAAAATCTTATGTTTATGAAAGGAAGACCCAGGTTCAAATTTCAACCCTAAATTTTATGAATTTTGTCATCTTGAGCAAGTTATTTAATATCTCTGCATCTCCATATTCTTAACCTATTCCATGGGAGTAATAGTGTTTATTAGTCTTTGTGCCTAAAGATAGCTTGAGGATTATATTAACACACACACACACACACACACACACACACACACACACACGCTGCTTAAAATAACTCCCAGGAACCAAAAAGTTCTCAAGCTATCTTTAATCTTTTTCCATTCTTTCCCCCACTTCCTCAAACTTTACATTTTTGCATAATATTTTTAGTTTGTAAATCTACCTTATAAGCCACTCATGTTAAGTGGTATTTAAGATGATAAGAGATTGTGAAGCAGCAGGGAAATGGATCCTAGGTCCCAACAGATGCTCTTGCCACTGCCATCACTTGACAGTCATCTTTGCTCTGCCCCATCACAATGATGAGGCTTCAGAAGGAAGGATGTCTTCCGGAAAAAGCCAAATATATATACATATATATATTTTCATAAATATATATATATATACATATACATATATATATACACTCATGGTCAGAGTTTCTGCCCCAAACCCAAATGAAAACTCCTCAGCTAGACCATCCAAAGTAATCCTTTGATCAAAGAAGCAACAATAACAGCCAAGAAAAAAAGCAGAAACACCAAAAGTTTCCTTTCTTCTTTCTGGTCAGCCATTTGTAAGAATCTCTGCCCACTGGTTCTTTCTAGTCTAATTACCAGGCAAAACTTGTCAGTTCAAAGAAAATTGCACTAGAGGTGTATTTAAAAAAAATGCAATTTGAGAAGCTTTTGGGTAGGAGAGACCTGGACACTACCCACTTGAGTCCCATACAAAGAAGAGCTAAATAACCCTAGTGGGATGCCAGGCACTTAATACTCTAGGTAAAGTTTCACCTCTAAGCTTGTGACAAAATAAAACATACAACCTTTGATTCTGACTCATTGTAAGGGGAGAAGAAATAAATTGAGGAAAACGTTGAGTAGTTAAAATGTAATGAAAGCAGAGAAGTTTTTTGAGCTACTTCTGGAGGCCAAAGAGAAGAGTAGTGTTTCAGTCACATTCCAGAGAAGATACACCCAAATTAGGACTTACTGTTATAATCTTAAACATTCTCTGCTCCAGGCTCCAATAAGAATTGAGAACAAAGAACACAGTTAGGAAAATGAATGCTCTCTATCACCTTGATAGTGAGAGTGTGATCTCTGAACTAGTAACATTGCCATTTTCTGGGAATTTATTAGAAATTAAAACTGCAATCTATGGGCTGCAACCTCAGAATATCCCCTGGTAAAATTCATAACTAGCCCTGAACTCAGAGGGTGAGAAGAGACCAAGGAAAGAGGTACGTCATCCAGGTTGGTAGGTGAGAAGGTAAATAATGGCTTGTTTTTGTGGTACAAGATAAACAGATCCCATAGCTGCTAGCAGAATCTAAAGAGTTTATATAGAGATTTAAATAGGGTTCAGACACACATTCATTCCAGATGGTCTTAACAATACATTGTTCTCTCAATCCCTTGCCCTTGAAAACAGCTCTCACTGTGGGAACTGTGTCCAAAGCATACATTCCAAGGACAAGGGAGGGGGCAAGGAGCACCTTGATTTCATGTCAACTAAGGGTTACATCCTCTGGATAGACACCTCAAGCACAGGCCTGCCTCAGACCAGAAACTCAGGGCACACTGGCAGGATCCTGGTTTTAGCAAGATTTTAGGTCATTGATTAACTCATCAAATTTTGAAAAGCACTGCTCTGTTCTTATAAGGCTTATATTATATAGTTTAAACCAGTCACTGGTGAGGCCAGCTGGATGAATCTAACCAGGATTCCTTGCAAAATATAAAAATAAGCCTAAAGCCTAGACCAGTGGTTCTCCAAATTGTTATATGTAAAATAGATAAAGAATGAATCTCTACTTGCATAGCACAGACAAATATATTCAATATCTTATAATAAAATATGGTAAAAAGAAATATGAAAAAGAATATATATGTAATATATACATATGTGTGTGTGAGTGTGCATGTGTGTGTGTGTGTGTGTGCGCGTCACTTCACTGTGTAGCAGAAAGTAACGCAATGTAATGTCAACTATACTTCAATAAATAAATAAATAAATCCAATGACAAATCTCCTTATAGGAGAAAAACAGAGGGAAATTTGAGGGAAAAGACACAAAGAAGGCAACATGACTGTGTCAACAATGACTGGGATGACTTAACTTCAAGCCAAGGGATTCGCAGAATCCCTGAGTCCTTGAAGAGGTAGAGAACAGAAACTCCTTATGAGTGTGCTAAGTTACTCAGTCATGTCTGGCTTTTTGCAACCCCATGGACTATAGCCTCCAAGGTTCCTCTGTCCATGAGATTCTCCAGGCAAGGATTCTGGAATGGGTTGCCACTTCCTCATCCAGCGGATCTTCCCAACCTTGGAACCAGACTCACATCTCTGTCTCCTGCATTGCCCGGCTGCTTCTTTACCACTAATACCACCTGGGGAGCCCAATCTCTCTACAGCCTTCATCTATTTTTTTCACGCTCTATGAATTCAACACACATCAGTTGTGGCTTCTGGTCCTTATCTATGACTCCAGTATTCACACGTTAGAGAAGCAGTCATCGTGAGAGTTGTTCATCACAATGACAGAAGGCAAGTTATTACCAGAAATTAAATACTCCAGCCTAGAAATGATATATGCCACTGTGACTACTGGATCACTGGCAAGACATGCAGTCCTACTGTGTGCTACGAAGATGAAAGTCCAGAAATTCTTAGTGAGTTGCTGTACTTATTACCACAGTTTATTCTTTTGGCTTGCTTCCCCTTACATAAGCAGAATACTTTCATACCCTCTTAGAGCAGACAATTCAGAATTTTAGTGATTAGGTATGGGGTAGATAAGATGCCTTTCTTCTAATAATTAGAAAGGTGCCTTTCTTCTATAAATTAGAAAAGGTGTGATTGTGGAAGAGAGAGTGGGAAAGGCAAAACTGAGTTGTCAACTGCAGCAGCTCTGTTGTAAGAAGGCAAAAGCTTATAGTTTGAGGATCTAGCAGTTAATTCCCTTAAAATTCCCCATGTCCAGGCAATCTTGCATAGTCTTCTTAGAACCCTAGGGTAGACAAAGCAAGTTTGATGAATACCAGCCAATTCTAGTCCAACAGAGAGGAAATCATGGTACTCTAAAGTAGGCAGACCAGATATTATACACATTTTACATAGAAGAAACAAAATTATTCTTCCAGACTCATTATGGAATTGACATAAGAAAAAATAAGATTAACGTGTGTTAACATGTGTGAGAGAGAGAGGGAGACAGAGACAGAGAGAGACAGACAAAGGCAGAAACTGAGGAAAATAGATATATACATAATTTTGGTTGTTGAGCTCATAATTTCAGATCCTTTCTTTAAGTAAAATGACTTTCATAACTGATCATGCATGGCTAAACATAAAAAAAATCAGCAACCATAAAGTAAGTAATTTTATGATAAGATGCTAAAACTATATTGTCATAATACAAGCCAAACTTCCTTCCCATGTCTATTTTGATAAGATAAGGACACTGAAAAAGAAAAAAGGTGGCATCTTAAAAACTTATCTTTAATTATTTGTATTCTTATTAGTATGGATTATAGGTAAGCATGTACAGAACTTGTCAGTTCCCCCATTTTCTCCCTGCCTTATTGAGAAAACGGCACGTGCTTACAAACTAAGCTTTAGGGCTTGACTTACTGCCATGATATAAAGTATTTGTAATTGTTTCCTTGAGAGTTTCAAGACCCTAGCTCCCAAGGTCATCTACTATCTGCACTTTGCCATCTGACCATTTATCTAGTGCATTGGGATTGTCACTTAAAAGAACTGACCTTGCATTTTGATGATGTGACTGAATATGGGGGAAAAAAAAGTAATTTTTAAAGGATTAGTAAATAACAGTAGGAATATAAAAAATAGTAGTAAGTGTTTCTAAAGAAACAATTGTTTACTTACCTGAAGTTTCTATAGTTCATGTTTTAGATAAACTGACAAGGCTTGACAGGTGGAAAACTACTAGAAACTTTTATTACTAGGTAAAGATGAATCATTTTTCTTTTTGTTCCATGAAAATACTCTCACCATAGAGGGAAAAAATGAGCTCATTTCAACCTAAAAAAATCAATGGTCCAAAAAAAAAAGAAGGCAAAGAAGAAGTAAGAAAAATTCAATGGGCCATATTTCATATAGGAAAATGATACCCCTGATACATTGTCAATAAGACATGCTCTTTGAACTTCTATGGGAAAGAAAGTTTTCACTAAATTACCCACAGTTACTCATTTGGTTTTGGTTTTGAATAAAGACACTCTTGATCTGGCAACAATGTTCTATGAAAACTAATTCATTTAGCTTCACTGACTACTTTCTAATCCACTGATTTTCCAAGATTCATTAAATGTCTCACCTTCTCCATGTTACCTTTCATGTAAAGAAAACCCACTAAAATCTTACAGTTACACTATTAACTCTTATAACTCTTACAATATACTGCTTGCTGTAAATCATCTTCTGTTTATGAGTTGATAGTAAGCTGTCTTAAAAATATGTGGAAAAGATCTCAATTTATTGAATTTTCCATGAATGCTCAGAGGCACCAAAGGGACTCAAGATAAACAGAGTCCAGATGCTTGAAGGAAAGCAGCATGCTTTGTTCTCAAGCTGGTTGTCCCAAACCATTAGAGAATCTCTTACCAAGTCAATTTGCAGTGAAAGCAGGTGTGAGCTGGGAAGGTTTCTTTTTTTTCCCCTCCCCCCACCCTTAGGAGTAGTGGCTTGGAAGGAGTAGGCTGAATGATTATGTTCCCCTGAGCCCCACCCAGAGTCCCTTGGCCTAATTACTCAAAGTAACTATTCATATAGTAGTTACTCAAAGTGGATTGAGTCATACTCTTTGTTGCTAGATTGTCTTCAACAAAGTGGGAAACTTTACAAAAAAAACCTTCCTTATAGAAAAGTATGTTCCTATCTGGTTCCTTTCTTCCTCATCTCTTGTATTATGAAATCACAGCATATTACCTACAGATGTTCCCAAAAGATGTTCCATCTTTTTCTGTAGCCTATTTACTTCATCTCAAAGCATTCATCAAAACCTAAAATACATATCTGCTTTACTCTTCTGTTGACTAGGATCCTTAAGAGTAGGGACTAGGATTGTTTTATTTTCAGTTTATATACCCACTTCTAATTTCACAGCTGATGTATCACATGATCACAATGGAAATATGATGAATAAATGACTGAATGTATAACAGAATTGTCATCAGATATATTAGAGCCTCTTTGTCTTAATGAAGTCTTTCTAGAGCTTTTGATGAACCTATACTTTCATAGGATACCCTGAAATCCTTAAGGATTGTTATATAATTGTTACTATTCCTATCCCTTATGATATAGAGTAGTGTGTATCACAATGACTTGAGAAGATATCTATTATATATACATCTACCTCAAACCCAGATCTGGAATTTGTATTCCCAGGAAAAATAATTGATACTACATGCTTTGAGAAAGCATTCAAAGAAATGACAACCACGCCAGTATTCTTGCCTGGAGAATCCCATGAAGGGAGGAGCCTGGTAGGCTACAGTCCATGGGGTTGCAAAAAGTCGGACATGACTGATCAACTTCACTTTCTTTCACTAGATGGACAACACCACAATGTAGTTATGAACTGCTGTATATTTTATTTGCCATATCAAATTATATCTAACTATGCTACTGAACATAGTTCATTTCATTAACCTTTTAAAGAACCAAAACTTTTATTTTCTTTTTTATTGAATGTAATTGACTTACAACATTATATTAGGTTCATATGTACAACAAAGTAATTCAATATTTTATTCATATATGTTATAAAATTATCACCATGATATTTACTTACCATCTCACCATATAAAATTATAATGATATTATTAACTATATTCAATATTGGTGAACATTACATTCTTGTGAATTATTTACTTCATGACTGGAAACTTGCACATCTTAATCTCACCTATTTCACTAATCACGCTCCCCACCTCCCTTTCCCTCTGGCAACCACCAGTTTGTTCCTTGTTTCTATGAGTCTGTTTCTGCTTTATGTTTCTTCATTTCTTTTGTTATTTAGATTCCACATGTAAGTGAAATCATATGGTGTTTGTTTTTCTCTGACTCAATTATTTTGCTTAGCATAATACCCTCTAGGTCCATCCATATTGTCCAAATGGTGAGATTTCATCCTTCTTATGGCTGAGTAATATTCCATTTCATGGAATATGTTATTTCAGATTTTGATGAATGCTTTGAGATGAAGTAAATAGGCTACAGGAAAAGTGATTAAATAAGCATAACTGTAGGTGGTGTGCTGACTTCATGATACGAGAAATGAAGATAAAGATGATACAAGGGATAAAGGATGAAGCTGAGTTTCATGATACAAGATTCCAGATACCAAAATATTTCTCCAAAAGGATATGAGGTATAAAAAATTTAAAAAAAAACCCTGAACTTCTAAGAGAAATTAAAAAATGTCCATAGCAAAATAATAAATTCATAAATTATATCTGAATTAAAAATATTACAAAAATTAAACAGGCAAGTAAAATATATATATTGATTTCAGCAAAGGTAGACTTACATAATGTATTGAGGCCATACGGGAAATTTCAACAAATGCCAAGTACTTGATATCATCATGCTTTGTTCAGTATAATAGAATAGAATATGAAAAGTTTTTTTTAGGAATTCTGCAGGGTTTAAAGGGTCTCAGTCACCCGACCAGGGATTGAACTCAGGCCACGGCAGTGAAAACTAGGAATCCTAACTACTAGGATGTCAGGAAACTCCCAGAATAAAAAAAATTTAAACTATATGAATTTAGTCTGTTAGGCTGGGTCTTAGGTGCGACAAGTGAGATCTTCAATCTTCACTGCAGCATGTGGAATTGTTTTTTAGCTGAGCATGCAAATTCTTAGTTGTGGCATGTGGGATTTAGTCCCCCAAGCAGGGATGAGATGCAGGCCCCCTGCATTGGGAGCATGGAGTCTTAGCTATTAGAGCCCAGGGAAGTCCCCAGAATAAGAATTTTTTTTTTTTTTAAAGAAATCAAATATTTGAGAACAAAAATTAAAAAGTGAAAATAGTGAAAACCCAATATAATCTTTTACCTGGGAGGAAATGGGGACTGATATTGCCCTAATAATGTGAAGTTTGGTTTGGAGGTGAGTCCTCTTTCATCACAATCAACATTTTCTCCATGCTTGTTGACAATGTTGTCTTGGTACAGCTAGGGTGAGCTTGCAAAGCCACTCATGTTCAATGACCTGTGTGATCTGGTGAGGTTGGCAGAACAAGGAACACTGGCAGAAAAAAAAAAAAAAGTGAAAATAATATTAATTATATTTTGCATATTGTAGAAATCTTAATGTTACCTGGTGGAAAGAACTGGAAAACCAAAAGAGAAAAATGAAATAAATAGTATAATATTTGTTTACAAACAAATTCCAAATAGTGTAAAGCTCCATCAAGAGGTTTAACCTCTCACTTGTCACAACCAAGACCCAGCATAACCCAGGTATAACCACCAAGAGGTTATGTTTGCTGTTACAATTGTGATTTGGGAAAGTTTTCCTGGATATGCCCCCCAAATTGCTGTTATATAGAGATGTTGCACTTCTCTCATGAAGAAAACAACCTACATCTTTAATTGTTCAAATGAAGACTTTATTTCATTGCGTTTTTCAGGTATCACATTCAGTTCAATTCAGTTCAGTTCAGTCGCTCAGTCGTGTCCGACTCGGGACCCCATGAATCGCAGCAAGCCAGGCCTCCCTGTCTATCATCAACTCCCAGAGTTTACTCAAGCACATGTCCATCGAGTCGCTGATGCCATCCAGCCATCTCATCCTCTGTCGTCCCCTTCTCCTCCTGCCCCCAATCCCTCCCAGCATCAGGGTCTTTTACAATGAGTCAACTCTTCCCATGAGGTGACCAAAGTATTGGAGTTTCAGCTTCAGCATCAGTCCTTCCAATGAACACCCAGGACTGATCTCCTTTAGGATGGACTGATTGGATCTCCTTGCAGTCCAAGGGACTCTCAAGAGTCTTCTCCAACACCACAGTTCAAAAGCATCAATTTTTCAGCACTCAACTTTCTCCACAGTCCAACTCTCACATCCGTATATGACCACAGGTATCACATTATATAATATTAAATATTTTCCATCAACTATTTACTCCATATATTATTTTATGATGTAACTGGGGCTTCCCAGGTAGCCCTAGTAGTAAAAAAAAAAAAAAAAAAATCTGCAGAAGACATGAGAAGTGGGTTCAATGTATTAAATATACCTTCAAAATATTATTCAAAAGTGTTCTATACAGATATTTTCTTGTTCTTACTTTTAATGTTAAAGGTTAATGTTTCTTCATTAAATATAATAGTTTGGGCATATATTATATTATTCTTGGGGTTTTTATTGGAAATATATATGAATTTGATCAAATGTTTTTTGGAAAATCTTGAAAGAATATGTTTTTATTTCCCCTCAGGAATATTAAAATGATAAAATATATTAATAGAGTTCTCCTTTGCTAATTGGAATTAAAGTCTCCTTGGTCATGGTATATTATCTACAGTGATTAATTTATTTGAGAATATTTTGTTTAGTATTCTTGCATGTATCTTGCAGCCTTTTTTAACTTCTGTGTTTCCAGAACTTGCTCTTACTTCATCTTCTTCATTTACTATCTAGCTGTTACTTTAAAAGGGAATATTTCCTACTTCTTCTAAACTCTGTAAAAGTTTGAATTACATGAAAATTAAACAATGCTTTTAAGCATCTTTAATTCAAAAGTATAAACTTGTGAAATAACCTGGATCCTCCATATCTATGGGGATCATACCTTGACTACTTCCCATCCATGTTCTGCATGGTTATCTAACTCTTAAGATACTATACTTCTTTTTGAACTTTATAAGGCCTGAGTTATAATGAATCTTAAGACACATCATTATTTTATGTATCTTCTAAAAAAATACTGCTAATAAATCTATTATGTAATATATCTATTTTTAAAATTGATTTGAATTATATTGCCCATTTAGTGGAAAAGACTTTTAATGCTTATTTAGCTGTAGAGATTTATCATTTACTTTTCTGAATATACAAATTATAATCCCCCTCCATTCCATAATGCTAAATTATTACATATACAGTTCTCTTGAGAGGGAACTTTCTAATATATATGACTCTGGATCAGTTATTTAACTTCCTTAAGTGTCATGGTTCACAGGTAAATTTGATAATAATAATTCTTAAGGGATTAAATAAAATAATGTATGTGAAGTATGCATAAGAATTGCTCAACAAGTGGTGCAATTGTTATTTTTCTTTCTTAGTAAATTCATCTCTGTTTTGTAGCTCTGATATAGTAGTTTTACTTCTTTAAATATTTTGATTTTTTTTTAAATAATTTGGATGGGTGTACAAGAGAAGTTAAAATATATAGTTGAGTTAGTCATTTAGAAAGAGAAACTTTGACTACACATCCTGAACACATAACTCTATAATTTACTAAATAGTGTTTTAGTCATGTCCCTTCTTCTCTTACCAAGCTGCATCTAAGATGTTGAAATCAGGTACCATATATTCTTTACATGTTATTCTTCACTGTTCTTGGCATGTGCAGATCTGCTTCAGTTATATCCAACTCTTTGTGACTATATAGACTGTAGCCCACCAGGCTCCTCTGTCCATGGAATTCTCCAGGCAAGAATACTGGAGTGGATTGCCATGCCCTCCTCCAGGGGATCTTCTAGACCCAGGGATCAAACCCACTTCTCTTTACCTCTTCTGAACTGGCAGGTGTGGTCTTTACCACTATTGCCACTTGGCATAGAGCTAGGGACATAGCAGGTATTCAGCGAATGTGTGTTGAGTTAAAACCACAACCAAAGCCATTAAACCATGGTGATTTTTCTCTAAGCATTCATACTTGGGTTCAGTCTCACGCTAGATGAAAAAAACAGTAGAATAACTACCTTACCAGGCCTGTTTCTGAAAGGCATGTGAAACGTATCAGGGTTTCAACTCTGTTCCCTATAGACCAAGTGTACAGATCACAAAACACATTCACTTGCCCTTCTAGTTGTCAGCCTATGCAGAGGATCAATGAGTGAAATAGGCCCCAAAGGCAAAACCTTTCTCATTTTCAGTGGCACCTACGGCCGAGGTTGAAGCAGATTAACAGAGGTGATACAGGGCTAGTGCAATTGTCCTCTAGCGAAAAAGAAATTCATTTCCAAGACTTGTCAGTCATTCTCATGAAACCCATATCTGCTCTTTTTTAAAAGAGAAAATCAACCTATAGAATTGTCTGATATTTGGTTTCAGAATTACCAGCTTTCTAAGAGTTTTAAGGTATGTACTTCAACCCAATAGCATAGAAATAGCCTTAGGATAAGGCTTCATTGTGTGTATAACATTTTATTTTTACATTATCTTATACTTAGAGAAAAATTTCAAGAATAATACAGGGGACTTTATGACAATCTTTTCCCAGAATGACCACTTTTCTTTTTGTTTCACTGGTTTTATCATCCTCTGTCTGCATATGTGTCTTTGTGAGTGTGTGTGGATGTATGCAACATATTTATTTTCAAAATAATTTGAGAGTAAAACTGATATCATGATCCTTTACCAATAAATATTTTCATTTACCTTTTTAATGAGGTATGATGACTTACAATGTTATATTAGTTTCAGGTATACAGCTAGTGATTTGGTATTTTTATACACTATGAAATGTTCACTGTGATAAGTCTACTTATCAGTAACCATGCAAAGTTATTACAATATTATTGACTGTATTATATCTTCATGGCATTTATTTTAAAGCTAGATTTTCTTAGTTGATTAGAAAAGGGTATTCTCTTACATTACCAATGTAAAATTATCAAAATCAGAAAATTTAACATTAATCACAAAATTATCATCTAACCCAGAGTTAACACTTATTACTTTTAAAATTTTCTCAGTGATGTTCTCTGTAGATATTCCTTGATACAGGAATACCTGTAAGATTTATTTGTGAAATCTTCCTAGTTTTCTTTAATCTCATCATTTCTTTATCTTAAACTTGACTATTAAGAGTCAGCTATTTTAAAAATATCCCACAATATCGGTGCATTATTGTACCTTATGTATATATATATATATATATATATATATATAGTCTATGAATTTTTGGTAATTATCAGAGAAATGAAGCTGTATCAGTTCAGTTCAGTTGTGTCCAACCCTTTGCAACCCCATGAACTGCAGCAGGACATGCGTTCCTCTCCATCACCAACTCCCGGAGTCCACCCAAACCCATCTCTATCGAGTCAGTGATGGCATGCAGCCATCTCATTCTCTGTCGTCCCCTTCTCCTCCTGCCCTCAGTCTTTCCCAGCATCAGGGTCCTTTCAAATGGGTCAGCTCTTCGCATCAGGTGGCCAAAGTATTGGAGTTTCAGCTTCGACATCAGTCCTTCCAGTGAACACCATTCCCACAAATTGTAACAGGAGGCACATCATGTTAGTGATGGCACTTTGATTATTCTCTTAAAATGGGGTCCATCTGATTTATTCACAGTAAAGTTATGATTTTTCTGAATTGTCATATGTAATTTGTGTAATGCTTTGAGATTACTTAAACATCTTTTTATAATCTTTATTAATTTTAGAAATCATTTTGAAGATTATCTAACTTTATCATTCCTAGGTATTTACTAACTGGTATTCTACTGAATAAGTATTCCCTTCTCCCATATTAAGTAATTAATTATTTTGTTTACTTGCATCAATATGAGCTCATGAATTTCTATTTTTAGTCAATGGATTAGATCACATTCTCATTTTATTTCTTTAAATAATTAAACATCCCTAGATTTGGTCAATGCAAACCCTTTCAATCTGGTTTATTGAAGGTTTTCTTCTGACAAATCAGGTTTTCTTCTGACAAATCTTTTATTGTTTTAAGATTTTCCTTGGGCTTCCCTGGCGGCTCAGTGGCAAAGAATCCGCCTGCAAATGCAGGAGACAGGGGTTTGATCCCTGGTCTGGGAAGATCCCACATGCGCTGGAGGAACTAGACCCATTCACCACAATTACTGAACCTGTGCTTGAGAGCCCAGGAGCCGCAACTGCTGAGCCCACGTGCTGCAACTGCTGAAGCCCGTGCGCCCTCCAGCCCGTGTCCCACAAGTGAAGCCACCTCAGTGAGAAGCACTGAGAAAGTCTGCACCTAGAGAAAGCCTGCAAGACCCAGCACAGCCAAATAAGTAAATAAATAATTAAAAAAAAAAAAAAGAAAAAAGATTTTCCTTAACACAAGGCTCATTATCAAGTTCCCACTTTCTATTATTTGTCAATCCCGTCTCCAACACTGACAAATATGGTTCCCAGTAGCCTTAATATTTGTGTTTATTTTCCTAAGAAAATTAGACAGTTAGCAGTTAGTTAACAGTTAGTTACTAAATCATACTATTATTCCACTGGAAAAAAGCAGATCCACAAACTAGAGTTCAGTAATGAAGATATTAACATTAAGAAATGTTAACATTTTTTGGGAAAATTTATATACAGTAGATGTATAATTCTTGAGTGGACAGTCCAGTGAATTTTAACAAATTCATAAGCCTATGTAAAGTACAGCCCTATCTGGATCAAGGACATTCCCATTACCTCATTAAATTGCTTTATATTGTTTCCCACTCAATCACAAGCCACCCAAAATCAGTGAATAATATTTTCATAATAAAATTACTATAAAAATACCAACTGGCATTATTAATTAAATTGTATTATGTCTATAGGCCAATCCGAGAGATTTGACATTTCAACAACAGTAAGTCTGATAATCATGTATCCTTCCATGAATATGTCTGTTTTTATTTTTCAGTGACACTTTATAAAGTTACATGTACAAACTTTGTCTGAATTGTTAGATTTATCCCTAAGTATTTTATGTGTTTTTTGATATTATAGTGCATGATACTGATTTTTATTTTATTTTCAATTTGTTTATCCCTAGTACATAAAAAAAAAAAAAAAAAGATTTTGTAATGCATTGGCTTCAGTGTTCCTTTGGTTAAAGTAAAAAAAAAAAAAAAAAAACATACACATTTTTTGTTTTCACCAAGAGCTTTATTGAACAATATACTCCTCACTGGTTTGTTCTGCTACTTCTGCCATTTTTAAAAGCAACTTCATAATTCCATCTTCCCAAAACTTTTTTATCTTTTTGAGCAAAGCGCTGTTCCAGGTGCCTTTTACAGTTTTCCAGGGAATGGGAATTTTTTCAATTAAGAAAATTTTGTAAAGACCTAATTAAATGCAAGTCCAAAGATGCAATGTCTGGTGAATAGAGCAGATGAATCAGAACTTCCCAGCTAAGATGTAGCAGTTTTTTCCTGATCATCAAATAAATACATGATCTTGTGTTATCCTGATGGAAGATTATGTATCTTCTGTTGACTAATTCCACACCATTGCAGCCACCGGGCTACCCCACGTCCAAGATGAGCAGCGGCTGAGCTTTGCTGGAGCAGCTGTGAAGAGATACCCCACGTCCAAGGTCAGAGAAACCCAAGTAAGATGGTATGCACTGAGAAAGGGCACCAGAGGGCAGACAGACTGAACCACAGTCACAGACAACTAGCCAATCTGATCACATGGACCACAGCCTTGTCTAACTCAATGAAACTAAGCCATGCCGTGTGGGGCCACCCAAGATGGATGCATCATGGTGGAGAGGTCTGACAGAATGTGGTCCATTGGAGAAGGGAATGGCAAACCACTTCAGTATTCTTGCCTTGAGAACCCCATGAACAGTATGAAAAGGCAAAAAGATAGGACACTGAAAGATGAACTTCCCAGGTCGGTAGGTGCCCAACACGCTACTGAGATCAGTGGAAAAATAACTCCAGAAAGAATGAAGGGATGGAGCCAAAGCAAAAACAACACCCAGTTGTGGATGGGACTGATGATAGAAGCAAGGTTCAATGCTGTAAAGAGCAATATTGCATAGGAACCTGGAATGTTAGGTCCACGAATCAAGGCAAATTGGAAGTGGTCAAACAGGAGATGACAAGAGTGAAACTGGAGTTTCAGTTCAAATACATTCAATGTAATTATTGATACTGCTGGATTTTTTTCTAATTTTATTTTGAGTTAAATACATTTTCTGGTTTTATATTTTAATATATTTATTGGATTTTAGATATGACTCACTTCATTCTTTACCAGTTGTTCTGGAAATTTTAGTGTGTGATTAACAAATAGCACTCAATTTATATTAAAAGTTGTAAAGCTTAATTAAATGTTGTTAGATGTCTGTAATTTCTTTCCATTATTTATGCTATCAGCATATGAACTCCTTTTACATATGTTGGAAAAATCATCACTCACAAGAGAGTGATATATACTTTTTTTTAGAAAGTCATATGTCCTTTAAAAAATTCTTCAGGTTGGAAAGAAATATCAAAGGAAGATGAATCTATAGAAATGCACAAAGAGTACTAACAATGGCAAGTATATACATAAATATGAAAGCATAATTTCAAAATTTTCCATAGGGCTTTTTTGCTACTACTCTAGGCAAATTCACTTAGCGCTCTCTTTTGCATTCTTGAGTATGCTAAATATCACTTCATTTCAGTCTCTCAGTCATGTCTGACACTTCGCAATCCCATGGACTGCAGCATGCCAGACTTTCCTGTCCATCACCAACTCCTGGAGAGGGTTCAAACTCATGTCCATCAAACTGATGATGCTATCCAACCATCTTATCCTCTGTCGTCCCCTTCTCCTCCTGCCTTCAATCTTTCCCAGCATCAGGGGCTTTTTCAATGAGTCAGTTATTTGCATCAAGTGGCCAAAGTATTAGAGATTCAGGTTCGGCATCAGTCCTTCCAATGAAGATTCAGGATTGATTCTTTAAGGTTGACCGGTTTGATCTCTTTGCAGTTCAAGGGACCCTCAAGAGTTTTCTCCATAGTTCAAAATCATCAATTCTTTGGCACTCAGCTTTCTTTATAGTCCAACTGTCACATCCATACATGACTACTGGAAAAGTCATAGCTCTGACTACATGGACCTTTGTCAGCAAATAAAAGTCTCTGCTTTTTAATATGCTGTCTAGATTGGTCATCACTTTTCTTCCAAGGAGCGTCTTTTAATTTTATGGCTGCAATCACCATCTGCAGTGATTTTGGAGCCCAAGAATATAAAGTCTGTCATGTTTCCATTGTTTCCCCATCTATTTCTCATGAAATGATGGGACGGGGTGCCATGATCTTCTCTTTTTGAATGATGAGTTTTAAGCCAGCTTTTTCACTCTCCTCTTTCACTTTCATCAAGAGGTTCCTCCATTCGTGTTCATTTCCTGCAGTCAGGGTGGTGTCATCTGCATATCTGAGGTTATTGATATTTCTCCCAGCAATCTTGATTCCAGCTTATGCTTCATCCAGCCAAGCATTTCTCATGAGGTACTCTGCATATAGTTAAATTAGAATAGTGATAATATACAGCATTGACATACAGCTTCCCCAATTTTGAGCCAGTCTGTTGAGACACATTCTGACCTGCATGCAGATTTCTCAGGAGGTGCGTAAGGTGTTCTGGTATTCCCACCTCTTTAAGCATTTTTCACAGTCTGTTGTGATCCACACAGTAAAAAATTCTCCAAGTCAGGCTTCAGCAATACGTGAACCCTGAACTTCCAGATGTTCAAGCTGGTTTTAGAAAAGGCAGAGGAACCAGAGATCAGATTGCCAACATCCACTGGATCATGGAAAAAGCAAGAGAGTTCCAAGAAAACATCTATTTCTGCTTTATTGACTATGCCAAAGGCTTTGACGGTATGGATCACAATAAACTGTGGAAAATTCTGAGAGAGATGGGAATATCAGACCACCTGATCTGCCTCTTGAGAAACCTGTATGCAGGTCAGGAAGCAACAGTTAGAACTGGGCATGGAACAACAGACTGGTTCCAAATAGGAAAAGGAGTATGTCAAGGCTGTATATTGTCACCCTGCTTATTTAACTTATATGCAGAGTATATCATGAGAAATGCTGGGCTGGAGGAAGCACAAACTGGAATCAAGATAGCTGGGAGAATATCAATAACCTCAGATATGCAGATGACACCACCCTTATGGCAGAAAGTGAAGACGAATGGAGGAGCCTCTTGATGAAAGTGAAAGAGGAGAGTGAAAAAGGTGGCTTAAAGCTCAACATTCAGAAAACTAAGATCATGGCACCTGGTCCCATCACTTCATGGCAAATAGATGGGGAAACAATGGAAACAGTTAGACTTTATTTCTTTGGGCTCCAAAATCACTGCAGATGTTGACTGCAGCCATGAAATTAAAAGAAACTTGCTCCTTGAAAGAAAAGTTATGACCAACCTAGACAGCGTATTAAAAAGCAGAGACATTACTTTGCCAACAAAAGTCCTTCTAGTCAAGGCTATGCTTTATCCAGTAGTCATGTATGGATGTGAGAGTTGGACTACAAAGAAAGCTGAGCACTGAAGAATTGATGGTTTTGAACTTCGTGTTGGAGAAGACTTTTGAAAGTCCTTTGGACTGTAAGATCAAACCAGTCCACCCTAAAGGACATCAGTCCTGAATATTCATTGGAAGGACTGATTCTGACACTGAACTCCAATACTCTGGCCATCTGATGTGAAGAACTGACTCATTTGAAAATACCCTAATACTGGGAAAGATTGAAGGCAGGAGGAAAGGGGGATGACAGAGGATGAGATGATTGGATGGCATCACCAACTCAATGGACATGAGTTTCAGTAAGCTCTGGGAATTGGTGATTGACAGGGAGGCCTGGTGTGCTAGAGTCCATGTGGTCACAAAGAGTCAGGGCAACTGAGTGACTGAACTGAACTGAACTGAAGTGATCTGCACCTAAATCTGTAACTCTTATCCTTGTGATAGTAGCTGAAGTCCATATTCAGTTATTTTAGATGTAATTTTTGCAAGGGCCCTTGTTTCTCTTCTGTGGGTCTGTAAATGGAAAGTCCTTTATGTAGTTAGACAGAGATCTATACAAATTTGGGGATAGATTTTTCCAGGATTATTTCCACTCTGGAATTTATCCATTTTTCAGACAGTCCTTAGACCACTGTATAATCATAAGGGGTGTGATTTAGGTCATACCTGAGTGGTCTAGTGGCTTTCCTTACTTTCCTCAATTTAAATCTGAATTTTGCAGTAAGCAGTTCATGATCTGATCCTCAGTCAGCTCCTGGTCTTGTTTTTGCTGAGTGTATAGAGCTTTTCCATATTTGGCTGCAAAGAATATAATCAATCTGATTTTGTCATTGACCATCTGGTGATGTCCATATGTAGAGTTATCTCTTGTATTGTTGGAAGAGGGTGTTTTCTATGACCAGAATGTTTGCATTCTCTTGGCAAAACTCTGTTAGCCTTTGCCCTTCTTCATTTTGTATTCCAAGGGCAAACTGCCTGTTACTCCAGGTATCTCTTAACTTCCTACTTTTGCATTCCATTTCCCTATGATGAAAAAAATATCTTTTTTTTTTTTTTGGTGTTAGTTCTAGAAGGTCTTGTAGATCTTCATAGAGCCATTCAACTTCAGCTTCTTTGGCATTCTTGTTTGGAGTATAGACATGGATTACTGTGATACTGAATATTTTGCCTTGGAAAGAACAGAGATCATTCTGTCATTTTTTTTATATTGCACCGGAGTACTGCATTTTGGACTCTTTTGTTGACTATGAAGGCTCTCCACTTCTAAGAGATTCTTGCCCGTGGTAGCAGATATAATGGTCATCTAAATTAGGTTTGCCCATTCCAGTCCTTTTTAGTTCACTGATTCCTAAAATGTTGACATTCACTCTGGCCATCTCCTGTTTACCACTTCTAGTTTACCTTGATTAATGGACCTAATATTCCAGGTTCTTATACAATATTGTTCTTTACAACATCAGACTTTTCTTCCATCAACAGTCAAATCCATAACTGGGTATTGTTTCCACTTTGGCTCAGCCTCTTCATTCATTCTGGAGCTATTTCTCCACCTTTCTCCAGAAGTATATTGGGCACCTACTGACCTGGGAAGTTCATCTTTCAGTGCCATATATGTTTGCCTTTTCATAATGCTCATGGGGTTCTAAAAGCAAGAATACTGAAGTGGTTTGCCATTCCCTTCTCCAGTTATCACATTTTGTCAGAACTCTCCACCATGACCTGTCTCTCTTGAGTGACCCTCCCTGGCAGGGCTCATAGTTTCTTTGAGTTAGACAAGGCTGTGATCTAAGTGATTAGTTTGGTTAATTTTCTGTAACTGTGGTTTCCAATCTGTCTGCCCTCTGTTGTACAATGATAAGAGGCTTGTGGAAGCTTCCTGAGCTACCAGGGAAACCCAAGAATACTGCAGTAAGTAGCCTATCCCTTTTCCAGTGGATCTTCTTGACCCAGGAATTGAACTGGAGTCTCCTGCATTGCAGGTGGATTCTTCTACCAGCTGAGCCACCAGAGAACCCCAGGGAAGAGAATAGAAGGATAGAAAAGAGATGTCAATTAAAATATTGGGTTAGGGGAAAATGTGTGATAAAAAGCATGTTACTTGTCTGAAAACATGCAATATGCTGTCATCATTGAGAGGAAATTGCTAGATTACTTTATTCCAAAGGATGTCAATAACTAGGTGATTTACTCTATGGATATACTGTAATTACCATGTTATTAGAATAGCTGAAATTTGGGAGCATGATTTGCACTTATGCTGGATTGTCATTTCACTCAACAGTCTGCCTGTGTAATTTGGTTTTCATATGTTGATGATTTAAGGTTAGGTCAACATTTATTTTTATCTCTAGATACAGACATATTTCTCATTGTTTCACTGACATTGTTTAGAAAATTTTATTATTCTGGTTAGTTCCAGAATATCTTCTCTCTGTAGCAAAATCAGCATTTAGTGGTGAATGCCCTAAATTTCTTTCTATTTTCAATGTTTCTTCTAAGTTCCATGTATATGTTTCTTACTCCAAATTTTACATTTTTCAGCCTCAATCTCTTTCTTAAGTCTCAAACTTAAATATTTCAATATTTCTGATATTAGGTTAACGTATCTAATATTCTAGGTTTTTCTTAACCTACTCCATCCTGTCCTTCCCAGTGTTTTTCATGGCAGTAAATAAATCATTAATACTGGCACTTAGACAAAAATATACTTGTTATTGTTAATTCCTTCACCAGTTATTCCCTCATGTCCCATATAAAATATACTCAAATTTGTTCCAAACCTGGGGAATTTTTGCCACTTCCAATACTTCTACCTTAGCTCAAACATTTATCTTCCCATATCTTTTCCATTCTAATTTTATTTGTGAAGTCTTAATTTTATTCATGTTTTTGAAAGCTTCCCTTTTAATATTTGTTCTCTATACAACAAAACCAATGATCTATAAGACATGTAAAATATAGCAAAATACTACTTATTAAAATTCTACCATTTATTTACCAAAATGTTGAGAAGTAACCCCAAATTTCTTAACATAACCTAGAAGACCCTCATAATCTTATTTTACCTATTTTTATAATGTCTTGATTCTGCAAAGCAATATATACATATATATATATATATATATTTCCCCCTTTTTTGAGATTGCTAAACTGGATTCCATGTTAAAGCCTTTTGCTTCTATTCCTGCTGCTTCAAATATTCTTATCTCAATCCTTCTTATTCTTTACTTCCTTGCTTCATTCATCTTTATTTCATATGTTAATCCAACATTTTTATCTTTACTATCTAGCCTAACTAACCCCATCCTCACACAGCCACATCCAACATTTAAATTTCATTTACTATTGTTATGTTATGTATCACTTAAAATGATAGATAGATAAATAAATACATAAATAAACAGATATAGGTATACTTAAATATATAGATTCATAAATAGGTATCATTCTGAGATTTTTGTTGCTGTTGATTTTTACTTTTTTCTTTTCAGAAGCATTTAATAGAAAATACATTCTACAAAATTTGGCATTTTATTTTTAGAATAATAAATATAATCTATATTTGCAGAAAGAGATTTTGTAAAATGTAAACTTAGAAGAAATGGGAGGATAAAATTTACATATTATCTCATCATTCTAGAAAATTACTTATAAGTAATGCTATAAATATCCTGTGACTTCAGGCATTTCTATGCATTTACTTAAAATTGTACCAGTTCATACACAGATTTCAATTATATTTTTTCATGTCATTTTATATCATGAGCTATGCCCTATACTCTTATTCCTTAAAGTGAAAATGATGAAATATATTTTCTCATAGATTTCATAAAACTCCATGTTCCTGATGCCTTATTAAAGACTACTTAAGCTGGTACAGTGGGCATAAATCCTTAGATGAAAACAAGTAGCATTCATAGTCAACAAAAGGGTCCAAAATGCAATGTTTGGGTGTAGTCTCAAAAACAGAATGATCTTGGTTCTTTACCAGGGCATTCAACATCACAGAAATCCAAGTCTATGTCCCAAACACTGTTGCCGAAAATGCTGAACTTGACCAATTCTATGAAGATCTACAACACCATCTAGAAGTAACACCAAAAAGAGATGTCTTTTTCATCACAGAGAATTGGAATATAAAGGTACGAATTCAAGAGGTGCCCAGAATAACAAGAAAGTTTGGCCACTTCAGTTCAGTTGCTCAGTCATGTCCAACTCTTTATGACCCCAAGGAATGAAGCACACGAGGCCTCCATGTCCATCACCAACTCCCTGAGTTTACTCAAACGCATGTCCATTGAGTTGGTGATGCCATTCAACCATCTCACCCTCTCGTCCCCTTCTCCTCCTGCCTTCAATCTTTCACAGCATCAGGGTCTTTTCCAATGAATCAGTTCTTCTCATCAGATGGCCAAAGTATTGGAGCTTCAGCTTCAGCATCAGTCCTTCCAATGAATATTCAGGAATGAGTTCCTTTAGGATGGACTGGTTGGATCTCCTTGCAGTCCAAGGGACTCTCAAGAGTCTTCTCCAACACCACAGCTCAAAAGCATCAATTCTTCAGGGCTCAGCTTTCTTTATAGTCCAGCTCTCACATCCATACCTGACTACTGGACAAACCATAGCTTTGACTAGACAGACCTTTGTTGGAAAAGTAATGTCTTTACTTTTAATATTCTGTCTGGGTTGGTCATAACTTTTCTTCCAAGGAGCAAGTTTCTTTCAATTTCATGGCTGCAGTCAACATCTGCAGTGATTTTTGAGTCAAAAAAATAACATTTGCCACTGTTTCCATTGTTTCCTCATCTATTTGCCATGAAGTGATGGAACTGGATGACATGATCTTAGTTTGCTGAATGTTGAGCTTTAAGCCAACTTTTTCACCCTCCTCTTTCACATTCATCAAGAGGCTCTTTAGTTCTTCTTCACTCTCTGCCATAAGGGTGGTGACATCTGCATATCTGAGGTTATTGATATTTCTCCCGGCAATCTTGATTCCAGCTTGTGCTTCCTCCAGCCCAGAATTTCTCATGATGTATTTTACATGTAAGTTAAAAAAGCAGGGTGACAATATACAGCCTTAAAGCACTACTTTCCCAATTTGGAACCAGTCTGTTGTTCCATGTCCAGTTCTAACTGTTGCTTCCTGACCTGCATACAGATTTCTCAGGAGGCAAGTCAGGTGGTCTGGTATTCCCATCTCTTTAAGAATTTTCCACAGTTTATTGTGATCCACACAGTCAAAGGCTTTGGCATAGTCAATAAAGCAGAAGTAGATGTTTTTCTGGAACTCTCTTCTTTTTTTGATGATCCAATGGATGTTGAAATTTGATCTCTGGTTTGGTCTTGGTGTATAAAATGAAGCAAGGCAAAGGCTAACAGAGTTTCATTAAGAGAATAAGCTGGTCATAGCAAACATCTTTTTCTAACAACACAATAAGACAATTCTACACACAGACATCACTAGATGGTCAATACTGAAATCAGATTGATTATGCTCCTTGCAGGCAAAGAACATAGGTGTCATAAGACTCTATGTTCCTGATCCCTTATTTAATTCTATTTAAATCAGAAAGGCTAAGACCTGGATCAGACGGTGTCTTGGATCGTGAGCTCCTTATTGCAAAATTCAGGCTTAAATTGAAGAAAGTAAAGAAAACCACTAGGCCATTCATATATGACCTAAATCAAGTCTCTTATAAGTATACACTGAAGGTGAAGAATAGATTCAAGAGATTAGAACTGGTAGATAGAGTGCCTGTAGAAGTATGGATGGAAGTTCATAACATTGTACAGGAAGCAGTGATCAAAACCATCCCAAAGAAAAAAATAAACAAGAAGCAAAGTGGTTGTCTGAGGTGGCTTTACAAACATGTGAGAAAACAAGAGATGTAAAAAATGAGGGAGAAAGGGAAAGATATACCCAACTTAATGCAGATTTCCAGAGAATAGCAAGGAGAAATAAGAAGCCCTTCTTAAGTGAACAATGCAAGGAAACAGAGGAACACAGTAAATGGAAATGACTATAGAGATCTCTTCAAGAAAATCTGAAATATCATGGGAACATTTCATGCAAAGAAGGGCATGATAAAGGACAGAAGCAGTAAGGATCTAACAGAAGCAGAAGATATTAAGAAAAGGTGGCAGGAATACTCAGAAAAAGTATACAAGCAAGATCTTAATGATCCAGATAACCATGATAGTGTGGTTACTCACCTAAGGCCAGAGTCCCGGAGTGTGAAGTCAAGTGGGCCTTAGGAAGCATCACTACGAAAAAAGCTAGTGTGAGTGATGGAATTCCAGTTGAGCTATTTCAAATTCTCAAAGATAATGCTGTGGAAATGCTGCACTCAATATGCCAGCAGATTTGGAAAACTCAGCAGTGGCCACAGGACTGGAAAAGGTCAGTTTTCATCCCCATCCCAAAGAAGGGCAATGCCAAAGAAATGTTCCAGCTACTGCACAGTTTTGCTCATCTCACAGGCTAATAAAATTTTGCTCAGAATCCTTCAAGCTAGGCTTTTGCAATATGTGAACTGAAAACTTCCAGATGTACAATCTGAAGTTTGAAGAGGCAGAGGCACCAGAAATCACTGGATCAAGGAACAAGTATGCAACTTCCAGAAAGACATCTACTTCTGCTTCATTGACTATATTAAAGTTTTGACTGGGTGGATGCACAAACTTTTCCTAAGGAAACAGGAGTACAACATTGCTTTACCTGTCTCCTGAGAATCCTGTATGTAGGTCAAGCAACAAAAGTTGGAACTTGACATAAACAAATGACTGGTTCAAAACTGGGGAAGGATTACATCAAGGCTGTGTATGTCACCTGCTTATTTAACTTATACAGAGTACATCATGTGAAATGCCAGCTGGATGACTAACAAGCTGGAATGCAGATTTCCAGGAAAAATAGGAACCTCAGATATGCACATAGTATGACTCTAATGGTAGAAAGTGAAAAGGAACTAAAGAGGTTCTTGATAAGGGTGAAACAAGAGAGTGAAAAAGCTGGTTTAAAACCCAGCATTCAAAAAAACTATGATAATGGCATCTAGTCCCATCACTTCATGACAAACAGATGGGGAAACAATGGAAACAGTGGCAGATTTTAGTTTCTTGGGCTCCAAAATCAGTGCTAATGGTGACTGCAGCCATGAAATTAAAAGATGCTTGCTCCTTGTGAAAATGAAATTTGCTCAGTAGTCTCTGACTCTTTAGGACCCCATGGGCTAAAGTCCATAGTATTCTCCAGGCCAGAATCCTTAGGTGGGTAGCCTTTCCCTTCTCCAGGGGATCTTCCAAACCCAGGTCTCTCACATTACAGGCAGATTCTTAACCAGCTGAGCCACAAGGGAAGCCCAAGAATACTGGAGTGGGTAGCCTACTCCTTCTCCAGAGGATTTTCCTGACTCACAAATGGAACCAGAGTTTCCTGCTTTGCAGGTGGATTCTTAACCAACTGAGCTGTGCTCCCTGAAAGAGAAGCTATGAAAAAACAAAACAACAACAACAAAAAACAGACTTTGTATTAAAAAGCAGTGACATCACTTTGCCTGCGAAGTTCTGTATAGTCATATTTTTTGTTTTTTTGTTTTTCTAGTAGTATTTTTTGTTTTTTGTTTTTCTAGTAGTCATATATGGATGTGAGTGTTGGACCATAAAGAAGGATGAGTACCAAATAATTGATGCTTTGAAATTGTGGTGCTGGAGAAGACTCTTGAGAGATCCTTGGACAGCAAGTGAAAATGTGAAAGTAAAAGTTGCTCAGTCATGTCTCACTCTTTGCAACCCCATGGACTGTAGCCTGCCAGTCTTCTCCATGAAATTCTCCAGGCAAGAATACTGGAGTGGGTTGCCAGGACAGCAAGGAGATCAGATCAGTCAATCATAATGGAAATCAAGCTTGAATATTCATTGGGAGGATGGATTGTGAAGCTGAAGATCCAATATTTTGGGCACCTGATTGGAAGATCTGACTCATCCAAAAAGACCCTGATGACAGGAAGGATTGAAAGCAAAAGTAAAGGGGGTGGCAGAAGGTCTAATGGTTAGATAGCATCACTGACTCAATGGACATGAATTTGAGCAAACTCCAGGAGACAGTAGAGAATAGAGGGGCATGTCAGGCTATAGTCCATGGGGTTGCAAAGAATTGTACACAATTTAGTTTCTGATTAACAGCAATAAATTGTTTCTAACTTTTAATAAGGAGGCAGTCCTACGATGGAGGAGGAATAGGACGGGGAGACCACTTTCTCCCCCACAAATTCATTGAAAGAACATTTGAATGCTGAGCAAATTCCACAAAACAATTTCTGAATGCTGGCAGAGGACATCAGGCACCCAGAAAGGCAACCCATTACTAACTTTTAATAAATAATAATAGAATGAATATCCTTTGATAAGTCTCTTAAGTATATTGTGTGTGTGTATGTATGTGCTTATGTATTTATGAAGAAATTGAAATTTTGAGTATATTATTCTGAGTGTCTGATAGTGAATAGAAACACACACATGTATATATGTGCATATATAATAATATAATAAGCCTCATATATCTAACTTGGGGGAGGAGGGAAGAAACCAATCTGAGGACTTGACCTTATTTGAATTTTCCAATTTTAAGTGACTCACAATTAATGAGAAGCATTAATAAGCTGCATCTTTTGTGTGTCCTGTTATATGGCTGATATACTTATCTGAGCCCAGCTCACATTCTTTCTGTCATTTACAAGAGATTTTGCCAATATCTGATTATTTGAACAAAGGCAACATTTTTACAGCCCTTCATCTTCTTCATAAACTCTATACTTATTTGTTACAAACAGAAATGGAATTTTGCCTTGCATATGACTGTTTACAATACTATTTTCACCTTCTTTTTCACTATAAAGCTCTATTTCTTTTATATATTAAGTTGGAAATAAGATATAATTGATTTGTTTCCATCTAGACTCTCCAAAAATTACTTTTTATATTTCTTGCATGTGCTGAATCTGAACCCAAAAATTTTGGACACACTTCCTGAATCTTTTAAGTGTAAATCTAATGTAAAATCCTTGCAAATAAAAAAATGCAGACAATATATTATGTTATTTTACAATGATGCAAAGATGGTTATTTTTCCAAAAGCTCAAATGAGTTATATATGACCTGATATATCCGTTTTATGCTTTTCACTGTATTTTATCAGTAATAACCTTTGTTTATCAATATATCAATATTACCCAATTATACATGACTCAACAAACTGAAATAAGTGAAAAACTTTAATGTCAAGAAAAGGATACAAAGTAGCCCTATAGAGCTAAAACATATTTTATTTTGGGATGTTCTGAAAAAATAAAACTTTTAGGGATATCTATATGCATTCTCTGAAGAAGCCAAAGGATTATTTTGAAGTTGAAACAGAAAATCATCCTCCTAGACATTTGAGAATCTGTAGGGTCTTTAAGTTTTTCTTCTTCAGGGATGGTTTTGACAGATCACATTTATAGCTGATGCTAACAGCTATCTCTGCATAAGATGCCCATTTGACTCTTCTCCAAGGCATGCTTCAGGCTCTACCTCATCAGGAATAAGGTAGAAAAGTCTAGGGGCTCCCTTATGTTATGTTCTGGTTAAGCTTCTTCTTTATCACACATATTGCAAACTGGTACTTTCTGCAGAGCGGCTCCATTACACATGATGGCTCTCCAATTAACTGTTAGTCGCTCAGTTGTGTTCAACTCTTTGCAAACCCGTGGACTGTAGCCCAACAGATTCCTCTATCCATGGGATTTCCCAGGCAAGAATAGTGGAAACTTTACCATCTATGGAATTCTCCAGGCCAGAATAGTGGAGAGGGCTGCTATTTCCTTCTCCAGGGGACCTTCACGACCCAGGGACTGAACCGGATCTCCTGCACTGCAGGCAGATTCTTTACCATCTGAGCCACCAGGGAACCCAATAGGCTGTGTATTATCTACAGTTATGAAGAACTGTTCTTTTCTTTTCTCATTCTCAGTTCAGTTCAGCTCAGTTCACTCAGCCATGTCCGACTCTTTGCAACCCCATAGACTGCAACATGCCAGACTTCCTTGTCCAACACCAGCTCCCAGAGATTGCTCAAGCTCATGTCTATTGAGTCAGTGATGCCATCCAACTATCTCATTCTCTGTCATCCCCTTCTCCTCCTGCCTCCAATCTTTCCCAGCTTCAGGGTCATTTCCAATGAGTCAGTTCTTTGCATCAGGTGGCCAAAGTACTGGAGTTTCAGCTTCAGCATTAGTCCTTCCAGTGAATATCCAGGACTGATCTCCTTTAGGATGGACTTGTTTGATCACCTTTCAGTCTAAGGGACTCTCAAGAGTCTTCTACAACACCACAGTTCAAAAGCATCAATTCTTCAGAGCTCAGTTTTCTTTATAGTCCAACTCTAACATCCATATATGACTGCTGGAAAAACCATAGCTTTGACTAATGGACCTTTGTTGGCAAATAATGTCTCTGCTCTTTAATATGCTGTCTAGGTTTGTCATAACTTTTCTTCCAAGAATCAAGGGTCTTTTAATTTCATGGCTGCAGTCACCATCTGCCGTAATTTTGATTTCTCATTCTAAGGAAGCCTAACCAGGGCATCAGGACAAAATTTTTCCAGTGTATATTCTCTTACTGGGCTGCTTTTGTATATCTGAGTAATATCCTAAAATGTAAAACTGTTGTTTTAGTGATTACATTTTTATATCACAGACATCATAATAGAAAATTGGATATTTTTATCATATTTCAATCAGCTAAGTATCTCATGAATCTGATGAGTGACAGGGGTCAAAATGATTGATTACACTGACTGATTAGTTTTATTCTTATTTGAAATATAAATTAATATGTTTAAAGACAATCTTGTTGCCTTCCACACAATAAATTGTAAAGTGATAGATGTGAACTTGAGCTTAGAGGAGAATAAAATAATATTGTTGCTGTTCAGTCACTCAGTCATGTCCCATTCTTTGTGACCCCATGTACTGCACCATTCCAGGCTTCCCTCTCCTTCAGTATTTCCCAGAGATGTTTAAACTAATGTCCATTGAGTCAGTGATACCATCCAAATATCTCACCCTCTTTTGTTCCCTTCTCGTCCTGCCCTCAATTGTTCCCAGCATCAGGATCTTTTCCAACAAGTCAGCTCTTACCATCAGGTGGCCAAAGTATTAGAGCTTCAGTTTCAGCATCAATCCTTCCAATGGATATGCAGGATTAATTTCCTTTAGGATTGACTGGCTTGATCTCCTTGCAGTTCAAGGGACTCTCAAGAGTCTTCTTCAGCACCACAGTTTGAAAGCATCAATTCATTGGTGCTCAGTCTTTTTTATAGTCCAACTCTCACATCCATACATCACTACTGGAAAACCTGTAGCTTTGACTATATGGCCCTTGTTGGCAAAGTGATGTCTCTTCTTTTTAATACACTGTCTAGGTTTGTCATAACTTTTCTTACAAGGATCAAATGTCTTTTAATTTCATGGCTGCAGTCACTGTCCACAGTGATTTTGGAGCCCAGAAAATAAAACCTGTCACTGTTTCCACTTTACCCGATCTATTTGCCATGAAGTGATTGGATGCCATGAAGGGTTTCCTGAGAAATCTGTATGCAGGTCAAGAAGCAACAGTTAGAACTGGACAGGAAACAACAGACTGATTCCAAATCAGGAAAGGAGTATGTCAAGGCTGTATATTGTCATCCTGCTTATTTAACTTATATGCAGGGTACATCATGAGAAATGCTGGCCTTGATGAAGCACAAGCTGGAATCAAGATTGCCAGGAGAAATATCAATAACCTCAGATATGCAAATAACACCACTCTTAAGGCAGAAAGTGAAGAACAAAAGAACCTCTAGATGAAAGTGAAAGAGAAGAGTGGAAAAGTTGGCTTAAACTCAGCATTCCACAAACTAACATCATGGAATCTGGCCCCATCATTTCATGGCAAATAGATGGGGAAACAATGGAAACAGTGACAGATTTTATTTTGAGGGCTCTAAAATCACTGCTGGAGAAGGAAATGGCAACCCACTCCAGTATTCTTGCCTGGAGAATCCCATGGATGGAGGAGCCTGGCGGGCTACAGTCTACAGGGTCACAAGGAGTCGGACACGACTGAGTGACTTAACTAACTTAACTAACTAAAATCAATGCAGATGTTGACTGCAGCCACGAAATTAAAAGATACTTGCTCTTTGAAAGAAAAGCTATGACCAACCTTGACAGCATATTAAAAAGCAGAGACATGACTTTGCCAACAAAGGTCCATCTGGTCAAAGCTAGTGACCAGTGGTCACTAGCGACTAGCTTTCCAGTGGTCGTGTATGGATGTGAGAATTGGACTACAAAGAAAGCTGAGCACCAAAGAATTGATGCTTTTGAACTGTGGTGTTGCAGAAGACTCTTGAGAGTCTCTTGGACTGCCAGGAGATCAAACCAGTCCATCCTAAAGGAAATCGGTCCTGAATATTCATTGGAAGAACTGAAGTTGAAGCTGAAACTCCAAAACTCTGGCGAGCTATGCGAAGAACTGACTCATTGGAAAAGATCCTGATGCTAAGATTGAAGGCAGGAGAAGAAGGGGATGACAGAGGATGAGATCGTTGGTTGGCATCCCTGACTGGATGGACATCAGTCAGTTCAGTTCAGTTGCTCAGTCGTGTCCAACTCTTTCCAACCCCATGAACCGCAGCACACCAGGCCTCCCTGTCCATCACCAACTCCCAGAGTTTACTCAAACTCATGCCCATTGAGTCAGTGATGCCATCCAACCATCTTATCCTCTGCCATCCCCTTCTCCTCCCACCTTCAATCTTCCCCAGCATCAGGGTCTTTTCCAATGAATCAGCTCTTCACATCAGGTGGCCAAAGTACTGGAGTTTCAGCTTCAACATCAGTCCTTCCAATGAACATTCAGGACTGATTTCCTTTAGGATGGACTGGTTGGATCTCCTTGCTGTCCAAGGGACTCTCAAGAGTCTCTTCCAACACCATGGCTCAAAGGCATCAATTCTTCAGGGCTCAGCTTTCTTTATAGTCCAACTCTCACATCCATACATGACTACTGGAAAAACCATAGCCTTGACTAGATGGACCTTTGTTGGCAAAGTCATGTCTCTGCTTTTTTAATATGCAGTCCAGGTCAGTCATAACTTTTCTTCCAAGGAATAAGCATCTTTTTATTTCATGGCTGCAGTCACCATCTGTAGTGATTTTGGAGCCCCTAATTTTTTTTTAATAAATAAATAAATGGACATGAGTTTGAGTAAACTCTGGGAGTTTCTGATGGACAGGGAGGCCTGGCATGATGCAATCCATGGAGTCACAAAGATTCTGAGATGACTGATTGACTGAAATGAACTGAACTGAACTGAACTGATGGGACCAGATGCCATGATCTTCATTTTTTGAATGTTGAATTTTAAGCCAGTTTTTCTTTTTCATCTTCATCAAGAAGCTTGTTAGTTTTTCTTTGCTCTCTGCCATTATGGCCGTGTCTTCTGTGTATCTGTGGTTCTTAATATTTCTCTCAGCAATCTTGATTCCAGCGTGTGCTTCATCCAGTCTGGCATTTCTCATGATATATTCTGCATATAAGTTAAATAAGCAGGTGACAATACAGAGACTTGATTTATTCCTTTCCCAATTTTGAATCAGTTCATTGTTCAATGTTGGGCTTTCCTAGTGGCTCAGATGGTAGAGAATCGAACTGCAATGCAGGAACCCTGGGTTCGATCCCTGGGTTGGGAAGATCCCCTGGAGAAAGGCATGGCAACCCACACAAGTATTCTTGCCTTGAGAATCTCCATGGACAGAGGAGGCTGTCAGAGGACAGTCCTGGGGTCCCAAAGAGTCAGACATGGCTGAGCAGCTAAGCACAGCACACGGCAGACAGCACACATCTTTCCATGTAGGTTCTAACTGTTGCTTCTTGATGTGCATACAGGTTTCTCAGAAGGCAGGTAAGGTGATCTGGTATTCCCATCTCTGTATTAATTTTACACAGTTTGTTGTGATGCACACAATCAGGGCTTTAGCATAGTCAGTGAAACAGAAGTAGATGTTTTTTTGAAATTCCCTTGCTTTTTCTCAGATCCAGTGGATGTTGGCAATTTGATCTGTGATTCTTCTGTTTTTTCTAAATCCAGCTTGTACACCTGGAAGTTATCGGTTCACATAGTGCTGAAGCCTAACAATGGATTTTGAGCATTATCTTGCTAGAGTGTGAGATGAATGCGTTGTATAGTAGTTTGAACATTCTTCGACATTGTCCTTCTTTGGGACTGGAATGAAAACTGACCTTTTCCAGTCTTGTGGAGACTACTGAGTTTTTCTAAATTTGGTGGCATATTGAATGCAGCACTTTAACAGCATCATCTTTTAGGATTTGAAATAGCTCAGCTGAAATTTCATCACGTCTACAAACTTTGTTCATTGTGATGCTGAGAGAGTCAATTTCTAGGTATGTTGATAAGAAATCCAGGGTACCCAAGTAGGAGATAGGGGTCTGGAGTTCTTAACGAAGAGAAAAAGACAGCAAGTTTGTTTTTGTTTTTTATCTGTTTGTTTTTTTTTTCTTTAAGCCCAGAGCTGATGATTGCACAGCAGAATAACTCATCTTGCTCAAGGATATGTTTTCCCTTAAACTCTGTACCAAAGATTATATGTATCCTTCTTGAGGACATGTTTCTCCTTCTTGAGAACCTTCTGACTAATCTTGTCATCTTAAAATGTGTATTATGGGAGTGGGTCTGGTAAGATCTTTCTATTGTTAGTCCTAATTTTAATATAAAATGTAAATTGTGGGAGTGGATCTGGTAAGATCGTTACAACCTTGAGATATTCCTTTGATTTACTGTAATAACCATTTAAAAAAGTATATAGCTCCCTTGCTAAGACTAACAAAGGGAGCATTCTCTGTCCCCCTTCTGATGTCTATGTCAGAAGCTTTCTCTGTCCCATTTTATACTTTAATAAAGTTCTGCTACACAAAAGCTCTTGAGTGATCAAGGCTGGTCTCTGGTTCCAAAGCTAAATCTTCTTTGGAGATTGCCAGTCTAACATTAGTCACCATAAGCTCTCAATAGCTCAGCTGGAATTCCATCACCTCCACTAACTGTTCATTGTGATGCTTCCTAAGGCCCACTTGACTTTGCACTCCAGGATGTCTTCCTCTAGGTGACTGACAACACCATCATTGTTATCCAGGTCATTAATACTTTATTTGTATAGTTCTATGTTTTCCTGCCACTTCTTAATCTCTTCTGCTTCTATTAGGTCCATAACACTTATGTCTTTTATTGTGCCCTTCTTTGAATGAAACATTCCCTAGGCATCCCTAATTTTCTTAAAGAAATCTCTAGTCTTTCCCATTCTATGGTTTTTCCCCTTTTCTTTACATTGTTCACTTAAGAAGCCATTCTTGTCTCTCTTTGGTATTCTTTGTGACTCTGCAGTCAGTTGATTATATCTTTCCTTTTCCTCTTTCCCTTTTGTTTCTCTTTTCTCAGCTATTTGTAATGCCTCTTATTTGTAATGGCTGTAATAGCAAGCATTTTGCCTTGTTGCATTTCTTTTTCTTAGTGATGGTTTTGGTCACCACCTCCTATACAATGTCATAAATCTCCATCCATAGTTCTTCAGGTACTCTAGCTATTAGAGCTAATTCTTTGAATATATTTGCCACTTCCACTGTATAATCATAAGGGATTTGATTTAGGTCATACCTGGATAGCCTAGTGGTTTTCTCTACTTTCTTCAATTTAAGTCTGAATTTTGGAATAAGGAACTCATGATTAGTAGTTTATGAGAAATCACTATTATTTGTTATGATAATCCTTACCTCTTAACAATAATGTTTCCACAATCCTGGAGTCTTTTCATTTACCAGTATACCAAAGATTTTCACATATGTTACCTTATTTCCAATAACCAGCAAAAGGAAAAAAAAAAAAAAGAGAGAGAAAAAAAACAAAACATGTTCAGGTACAGATAATTTAAAGAAACTATTTTTTTTTTTTTTTTGATCTAGTTACTTAACAGTTTGGTAAAATGAGTTGAAACAGTGAGCTAACTTACAGTATTTAAACTGTCAATTTTAAATGAGTTCATTATTTTTTTTTTAATTTTCCAATTTTTAAGAAGAAATTAAGTCATCATGGTAATTAACCATGTTGCAAAGCTAAAACGACTGCAGATTTAGATATATGTAGGTAAAGAGCATATTCTAAGCAAAAGCATCAGTTTGAAAGGCAACAACTGCAGTCATAGGTGTGTTCCCTTCTTGTTTTACCTGTTATTTCTGCCATGAAACAGCAATGCATTAATTCAACTTCATCAAATCATGCTGAAAAGGTAAATTTATCAAATTTTATTGATTTTTTCTTCAGAAATACATTTTATTGTAACAGCGATAGAAAATTTACTCTGAATGGAAAACATGATTGTTAAACATGGAAGGCAGAAAGCTTGGGGAAAATATCTTTAGTTTCACCATTTTTCTTCTACTCTTTTCTAGCATCACTCTTTGCCATGACTAGATCGTGCCTCTGCAAACATAATGAGCAGTGCCAGGTTAGAACAAAATGGTTAGGCTAACTCCTGATCTAGACACACAAAACTAACAAACAGCTCCTGGCAAATTGGCCAAACCACACACTTGTCTGTTTCTCCTGGTATAGCCACAGGGCCCTTACACAATCTCTAGGCCTCCCTCCCAATGACATCACCGGAGCTCTCAAGAATAAGATAATCGTAACATGGATGCCAACCAAATCAATGGGTGAATACACAGAAATATTGCTCATAGAGTTCTAACTGACTTGATAACACTTAACTCTGAAGTCTCAAGTGTGCAGAGTCATTGGAAAGAGCTAAAATGAAATAAATCCATCAAACTTTATGCCTCCACTTCATTCACAGCAGCACATGAATTGCACCATCATCCTATGTGATGAAAAGTGAGGAGGAGAGAAGCCACAGTAAACCAGTGCAGATCTAGGTAAGCATGGTCACTGAAGGGCCCAGGAGAAATGAAAATGCTTGGCTCTAGAGAGGTCCTGTCTAGACAGTGGACAAGGAAGACAAAGGGACTGATGCTGAGGAATCTCCCCGAGATGCAAACTCTCTTTGTAGCTTGGAACACTCCCTCTATATGCTTCTAGGTTATCTAGCAGTATGCTATTTTTACTTTGTATGTTTGGTTATTATTTTAAATCAGGGACGGTATAATCTCTCTGACCAACCTCAGTGCATAGCAGCCTGGAGCCAAAATGTTTTATTCATGAATGATGTCTTTTTTTTAATAAACTATAAAAATGTGAAACAATAAAAGTGATATATACCTAATAATGAGTGAACCAATAAACCCACCGGGCAACTTTGCTCTGCAAGTGGAAAAAATTGACTTTGTATAACAAATTGCAGAATTATTAATCCTGTTTGAAACCCTTTTTATATCACACCATTTACTTTAATTCTTACTAGTTTGACCATTATCATATATTATGCATTTTTCTTTGTACTGTTTGGGAGGGAAAGTGGCGACTAACATGTACTCTTGAACTTTCAAGGCCTTGGAGCAAATTCAGGGGAAGGCCCTGGCCAGCTGGCAAAGGGAGGGAGAGGGAGGCCCCAGGCTGCCAGAGATGCTTTCCACATCTTGATTGACAGAAAGCTCCAGTTTTCCTCTGGAAGAATGTTCTTTCTCCAGGCAGGGTGAAAGAGAAGCAAAGAGAAAGAAGCAGGTGCTTGCCTCTGGTGGCTTCCAGGATGTTTATCACTACATCTGCCAAAGAATATTCCTCTATACTTGAATAAATATGTAGAAATGATATCAAATCCCTGAAATTTTAAAGGAATTCTGAGAAAGAAAACAACAATGTAGGTGTTGAGACCTATATTAAAAAGTTAGTCCCCTTGCAAAGATTACCAGTGTTAGCAAGGGAAAAAAAGAACACTAAAAGCATACAACGTTGACACTCTTGGAGGGAAGGTTATTAGCAATGCAAATATGAAACTACCTTATCTTGCATTAATGAATGAGATGGAGAGAAATACAGCATACTCGATGGCTTTATATTAAAAATTTTAAGCATTTTGAGAGACATAGATCCCATCCACCTATTTTGGACACCATTCTCAGCTGGAGCCTCAATCATGTACATCCTAAGTTTTAGTTTTTATCAAATACATGCTATAGTGAGCAATTCTGGACTCACCATCCCAAATGGAGGAAAAACAAGGAATGATATTGGTATGGGACATAAGGGGGCACAAAATATGTGCTTGTTTCTCAGATTGTGAGGTAAATGAGCTATGGTAGGAGAAAGGGATAATTGGAAGAACATATTTCACTGTTTCCTTTGGGTATTGGCAACACAGCAACATTGATGGCTATAGTCCTGAGGGACTGTCTTCTCACCAGGGCGCTGGAGGAATGACATCCCCTTTGGTAGGTGTCCCCTTATTAGAAATCACTGTGCATCAGAAAGAGTATATCACACACCTAGAGTGGAAGAAGTAAACATGGCAAGATGAGCATAGGCGGGTTCTGTGAGGACTTTCTGGGGCAAAGCCTTGAAATTATTATGGACCCTACATTGATTTCCACTGTGCTGTAGTTCAAGACACCTGTACCACATACTGATGCAGGGAATGGGGCCTGGAGGGATAACGTAGGTTCTAAAACCATCACCTATTTAGACAGAGACAGCTCTGAGTAGATTTCTGGTCTTCTGACTTGACCAAAGTCTTTCAGTACATCCATCACCCTCTAGTTAATATATAAGCACATTAGAATCTATTGACTCATTCAGTCATTGGGTAAATATGTATTTACTTATTTATTTAGATTCTATTATGGACTCTGGGAAAAAATGTTGGCATCATATAATTCATGGTCTAACCAACAGCAAAACAACATATAATTATGCCATATATTAGGCATTGAAAATTTTAGTGCTTCAAAAATAAAGCAAGAAAAGGAGCTTGAGTATTACAGGAAGAGTATTTTTTACACTAATTAATTGGAGAATCTTTGATTGTGGGGTGAAAATTCACCAGAGACATGAAAAGATTGAGAGGATAAAACCAGCAATTTTTTGGAGACAAGTCTGCTAGCCAGAGGGAAGAACACCATAGTGAAACAGAATGAAGGTGAGTTCACCTGAGACTCAGTTGGCTGGGAAACTGGTGTGGTTCTGCTGGGACATCACGCAGACGGTAAGGAGAGAAAGTTGGAGAAAGCACAGGGCCAGAGCTTAATGCGCCTTGAAGGCAACCATTCAGTATTTGGACTTTCTAGAAAGAGTTATAGAAAACCATGGCAACTTAGGGTCAGGGCATTAAAATGATCTGATAAAGGTTTTAAGAGAATTACTTGAGCTTCTCTGCTGAGTGTCAGGAGGTGAAGAATGGAAGTAAGGAGACCCGTTAGAAAGGTAGTATAGTTGTGCAGTAGAAAGACTTGCATTAGAAGCAGCTGTATAACTGATGAGAAATAAACAGATTCAGGAGGTGTAGTGGGGAAAATGAGCCTACATTATTTGTTTACCACATCGAGGTGGGAAAGGGGGAAGTGGTGAAGTTCACCTAAGCTATGTGAATGGTAATACCTTTTATTGAGATAAAGAGAAACATGTTGGGGATCTAGAGAATATATATTTTATCTTACATATGCTATGCTTCTGATTTCTGGAGACATCTAAGTAGATGACTTGTCCATGTATGAAAGAGCTAATTTCCATAAATGAATAATAATAGATATTTCAGTAATATTTTACGTTATTGGCAGAATGAAGACAATCCATACAAAATGTTTTTGAATAGACTAGTTACTTCACTAAATAGAATCCTTTATATCTGTAGTAAACTAAAGAGTGTTTTATCTTCCTTCCTTATGTTTCAGAAGGTAGAACCAAGAAAGATGGAAATAAACATGTTCAATAAAGTGCTGTAACCTCTGTGCACAATTCCCAGGAGAATCTCCTTATGAAAGTATGTAAAACACAATGCTATACATGGTGTCACAAATGTCAGTGGCACTAGAAAAAAAAAAGTTTCATGGACTTTCAAGTTGCACAAGTACATTATGGCTGATTACACTGATGACAAATTCTGTGGACATGATCATCTATTTGCTGTGACATCACAGGTCTTCCAATGCCACTTAATTCCCACCTCCCCATTCTCAGATAAATTGTTTACTTCCACTCATTTCTTCTGGGGTTTTATCCTCTGGGGTTTTATCCTGTTCCTTCATTTGGAACATATTCCCCTGTAACCTTTTTCTGCCTAAATTACTATTTTTAATTTTTTGTATTTGGTAGATTGGGTATGTTTCCCAGCTTTGGAGAAATGGTCTTTTTTTAGAACATGTCCTAGGTGTCCCAGCAGCCCAGTCCTCCTAAATGCTCCAGCAGTGCCCCTTATGTGGACTGTTTCTGTTGTGACAAACTGGTTAAGGTGAGCAGTCTGGTAAGTGTGACTGACTCCCATTCTGGCCGGTTCTTAGGGACCACTTTGGATGGAGGTTGCTGGCTGCTGGAGGGCAAGGTTGGGTCATGAGGCAGTGGGGTGCAGAGTCCTTGCGATCCTAGAGCTGGTGTTGGCAGACTCGTGAGCGATATTGGTCCTGAGGTATCTGGCTGCAGGATTCAATGTTCCTAGAGCTGCTGCCTGCCCACCAGAGGGCAGGGTTAAGGCCCAGAGTGTTCCAGGTCCCTTACTGGCCCAGTGTGGGCAGAGCTGTGTCCCAGAATGTCTGGCTGCAAAACCCTAAGAGCCCCACTGTTGATGTCAGCCCTCTGGTGGGTGATGGTGTTTAGTCACTCAGTCATGTCCAACTCTTTTTGATTCCCTGGGACTTTAGCCTACCAGGCTCCTCTGTCCAAGGGATTTTTCAGGTGAGAATACTGGAGTGGGTTGCCATTTCCTTTTCCAGGGGATCTTCCTGACCCAGGGATCAAACTTATGTCTCCTATGTTGCAGGAAAATTCTTTACCCTCTGAGCCATCTGGGAAGCCTAGTCCCCTGGAAAGATCCCAGGGCTAGTGCCGGTAATGAATGTGGAAGCATGTCTTGGGCCTTCTTGTATACAGGGCTGGGTCTGAGGATGTCTTTGGCCTTGGAGTATGGAATGAAGCAGGGTAAAGTTTAATAGAGTCTTGCCAAGAGAACGCACTGGTCATAGCAAACACCCTCTTCCAACAACACAAGAGAAGACTGTACACATGGACATCACCAGATGGTCAACACCGAAATCAGATTGATTATATTCGTTGCAGCCAAAGATGGAGAAGCTCTATATAGTCAGCAAAAACAAGACCATGAGCTGACTGTGGCTCAGATCATGAATTCCTTATTGCCAAATTCAGACTTAAACTGAAGAAAGTAGGGAAAACCACTAGACCATTTAGGTATGACCTAAATCAAATTCCTTATTACTGTACAGTGGAAGTGAGAAATATATTTAAGGGACTAGATCTGATAGACAGAGAGCCTGATGAACTATGGACGGAGGTTCGTGACATTGTACAGGAGACAGGGATGAAGATCATCCCCATGGAAAGAAATGCAAAAAAGGCAAAATGGTTGTCTGAGGAGGCCTTACAAATAGCTGTGAAAAGAAGAGAAGCAAAAAGCAAAGGAGAAAAGGAAAGATATTCCCATTTGAATGCAGAGTTCCAAAGAATAGCCAGGAGAGATAAGAAAGTCTTCCTTAGCAATCAATGCAAAGAAATAGAGGAAAATGACAGAATGGGAAAGACTAGAGATCTCTTCAAGAAAATTAGAGATATCAAGGGAACATTTCATGCAAAGATGATTTTGATAAAGGACAGAAATGGTATGGACCTAACAGAAGCAGAAGATATTAAGAAGAGGTGGCAAGAATACACAGAAGAACTGTACAAAAAAGATCTTCATGACCCAGATAATCACAATGGTGTGATCACTCACCTAGAGCCAGACATCCCAGAATGTGAAGTCAAGTGGGCCTTAGAAAGCATTACCACGAACAAAGCTAGTGGATGTAATGGAATTCCAGTTGAGCTATTTCAAATCCTGAAACATGATGCTGGGAAAGTGCTGCACTCAATATGCCAGCAAATTTGGAAAACTCAGCAGTGGCCACAGGACTGGAAAAGGTCGGTTTTCATTCCAATCCCTAAGAAAGGCAATGCCAAAGAATGCTCAAACTACTGCACAATTGCACTCATCTCACACGTTAGTAAAGTAATGCTCAAAATTCTCCAAGCCAGGTTTCAGCAATACGTGAACCGCGAACTTCCAGGTGTTCAAGCTGGTTTTAGAAAAGGCAGAGGAACCAGAGATCAAATTGCCAATATCTGCTGGATCATTGAAAAAACAAGAGAGTTCCAGAAAAACATCTATTTCTGCTTTATTGACTACACCAAAGAATTCGACTGTGTGAATCACAATAAACTATGGAAAATTCTGAAAGAGATGGGAATACCAGACCACCTGACCTGCCTCTTGAGAAACCTGTATTCAGGTCAGGAAGCAACAGTTAGAACTGGGCATGGAACAACAGACTGATTCCAAATAGGAAAAGGAGTACATCAAGGCTGTATATTGTCACCCTGCTTATTTAACTTATATGCAGAGTACATCATGAGAAACGCTGGGCTGGAAGAAGCACAAGCTGGAATCAAGATTGCTGGGAGAAATATCAATAACCTCAGAAATGCAGATGACACCACCCTTATGGCAGTAAGTGAAGAAGAATTAAAAAGGCTCTTGATGAAAGTGAAAGATGACAGTGAAAAAGTTGGCTTAAGGCTTAACATATAGAAAACTAAGATCATGGCACCTGGTCCCATCACCTCATGGGAAATAGATGGGGAGACAGTGGAAACAGTGTCAGACTTCATTTTTTTGGGCTCCAAAATCACTGCGGATGGTAACTGCAGCCATGAAATTAAAAGACGCTTACTCCTTGGAAGGAAAGTTATGACCAACATAGACAGCATATTAAAAAGCAGAGACATTACTTTGCCAACAAAGGTCCGTCTGGTCAAGGCTATGGTTTTTCCAGTGGTCGTGTATGGATGTGAAAGTTGGACTGTGAAGAAAGCTGAGCACCGAAAAATTGATGCTTTTGAACTGTGGTGTTGGAGAAGACTCTTGACAGTCCCTTGGACTGCAAGGAGATCCAACCAGTCCATCCTAAAGATCAGTCCTGGGTGTTCATTGGAAGGACTGATGCTGAAGCTGAAACTCCAATACTTTGGCCACCTGATTCGAAGAGTTGACTCATTGGAAAAGACCCTGATGCTGGGAGGGATTGGGGGCAGGAGGAGAAGGGGACGACAGAGGATGAAATGGCTGGATGGCATCACCGACTCAATGGGCATGAGTTTGGGTAAACTCCAGGAGTTGGTGATGGACAGGGAGGCCTGGCGTGCTGTGATTCATGGGGTCACAAAGAGTTGGACATGACTGAGTGACTGAAGTGAACTGAGCCCCGAGCTATTTTTTCCTCATCCAGTGTCATCTTTGGGTAAAAGTAAAAGAGATATTATTCAACTTCAAAGTTTTTGTATCCCTTGTAATTTAATATTACCTATGATGCAAGGTCATTCTGTTTTCTCAGAATGTATTTTCTAAGAAAGACGCTATAGCAAATATAACTGTGATATACACAGCCTAGAAGACAGAGAGTTACTCATTTTACTTTGAAACATTCATTTTCAAATTCTGGGGGGATAGAAGCACAAACACTTTCATTTTAATAACTGCTTTGAAAAGGTATTTGTTTAACTTTTATAGAGATATAGAGTTGGGAGGGCCTTCATTTTCAAAAGTTGCCAAAGATTTAAGGGCCTGAGTCTATCCCTCTGCAGGTTTCATTCTGTCATCCAATGGTCTTGTCTATCCCATTTTGGCCATAATCCAGATATCCTGAGGCAGGGACAAAGCTGAACAATTTAAAGGCAATGACCTTGTTCCTGGACAGATGTGGTTCAACACCTTGTACCAGCAGCTAAAATGATTTATGTATTTTCTCTGAATAGAGTAGACAGTTGGCAAAATCATGCATATTAATCTTGCATAGCACACACACACACACACACACACACACACACACATCTTGCCATGTGCAACAGATATATTTTTAAAATCTTTGGTGAATCAAGCAAGGAGTCATTCTACTGTTTTCTTTAAGGCCTGATGAGAAGTACTGAGTGATATATCAGATTTCTGAAGTTGTTGGGGGTGGGTAGGTACAAAGAGTTTATCCTGCTAGAAGGAAGAGGATACAGTGCTCTATTGTTGCAGAAAAAGCAAAATGTTTTATGCTTCTCAAAGTTCCTAAGGGGATCACCATTAAACCCTGGAAATTATTTTTTATCTACATCATGAGAGGGGAGTAAGGGCAGAATGGTGTTTAATGCTTTTCCTTTCAGGAAAGTTTGTAGCATTTCAAAGCGTTTGGTGTCTCCAGCTTAAACTAAATCAGTACAGTCATAAAAGTGTACCTCCTCCTCCACAAACCTTCTCACAGACTATTTTAAAACCTACTGCAGTGTATAACTAGAGAATTTAAGACATTTTATGTGTTTGGACAATGAACTTGAATGCAGAGCTTTATAAGGCTAGAAAGGTACATGAATTAATAACTTTATAATTTTATCGACTTGGTAAGAAAGGTAAAGATATGAACCAAGGTGAGAAAATTCATGACTGGCATTTAAATCCCTGACTTGGAATGTCCCTCTGACATGAAAGTAAAGTACAGATGAAACTCATGGGGAAAAGAATATCTTGGTGTCATTTATGGATTAATTTCAAAGCAAACTTTCTGAAACACATTCATCTGTTTAAACCACAATTTTACCCTCTGTAACTTCACACCGATGATGCAGAAAATGAAATAAAAATCTAACAAACACATACCCACATACACACACATGAACCACATTTTTCCTGTATATGTTTTTAGAAAATTGAAATGGGAAAAAGTACTCAAGCAAAGTACGTTTAAATTATGCTATTAACGTATAGTTTCTAATATTCAAAGGCTAGAATGTTAGGTGTGCTGGTCATCACCACCAAAGCACATGGCAGGAAGAGTTACTGAGAAGGGGGAGACAATGTGATTTTAGATGTGAGCCTCAGTTTACATCTAGCCCAAGTAAAGTTATAAAATGTCAGAAAAGGTGTGCATGCTGATATTCATAAACCATCTAGTTGATATAATTTTTTCATCATTGTTTCACAGGGGATCCTAGGTCAGCAGTGCTTCTTGTGTCATAATATCCATAACATGAGGAGCGTGTAGCTAGCAAACGTGCTTCTCTCCATTTTCACCATGCACTGAACTGAGTGTGAGTGTGATTGTGTTGTGTGTACATGGGGCGAGGAATCAAACTTGATTTTATAATCTTTATTTACACAAACTTGCATTTACCCTAAGCCAAACAAAGGGAACTTTATTGGGCATTATTTTGTATTGTTAATTTTACTGACAAGAAAAGGAGCTATGCAAAATTGGAATAATCTTGGGGAAAATATGGAGCTGGAAAATTATCAAACTGCTCTGTGGCTTGAAGCAGAGCAAGACAACGTAAGCAGGGCTTTTGTCAGGTGATATCTTCCATTCCATAGAACATGTTATTTAGTTCAATTTTTGAAGCAAATCATGGAGAAATTGTCAAGTATGCCATTTGCCTTCGTCTTGTAATAGTATTAAATGATCATGAGCTCAGATGGCTTCTATTCACATGCTTTAGTCACCACCATGGATGTCCTACCAGAAGATATCCATTTCCTTTTGAAAAAGATGCTTTTTAGAAGGTTATATTGGTGATAGAATTCTACTGGAACTGTCTTAGAAAAGTATTTCTTTTTATTGATATCTTTGCAGACAGGAGATTTGCAGATAACTGTAAATATTGAAGGAACAGTTTAGGAATTACTCTTTAGAGGATCTTACTGGTGCTCCTTGATACAGATTGCTCCTCATTTTGCAAAGTGAGATTTAAGAACCCTTACTTCTTTTGCTAATAGTTACCTTAGTTTTGTACATCTTGGATTTACCAAAATCAGATTCATCAAAATTTGTTGTCATCAAGGGTAAAGTTGGCATCAGTTAATTGTCTGAGGTGATGTATCAGTTTATATGTCAAAGATCATGTGAAAATTTTAATGTTTTTTACTCAGGCAAGTTTAAAAGTAATCAAAGTTCACTTATCAATTAATGTAATTGCATCTAGTCTTTTATTTTCATAATTTTTATATTCCTTTTTCTCAAAAATGGCTATGTCTTAGTAAGATAAGAGGATATATGTACAAATTAAAGCTTAAAATGTCAGTATTTTTGACAGGAAGTAAAGTAAATATTTGAGTTCATATTCATATATCATAAATGCTGGTATGCATTCATATTTTTGAATAAATTAATAAATGAGAAAGAAAAGGCAGCTCTTCTCTACAGCAGAATTTCATTAAAAAATAAGGAAATAGTAAATCACCATAAGACAAGCATCAGAGTAAAATTTGTCACAGATAATTTCCAGTAAATTATTTTAAAATTAGTGGGTTAAAGTTTAAAATGAAAAAGTATACACATTATCAAAGTAATTTTCCAAATGTATTTATAAACTACAGTGGCAAAGATGGTAACTTTATAGTAAAGAAACCAGAAGACATTACCTTAATCATATGATCACAGTTAACATCCCAAGAAGTAAGGCATAAATCATGATCTCCCTTCTATGATATATTGAGAAGGACACAACATAATTCCTGGGATATTGCTGCTGAAAATGCATGATCTTATCCAAACTAGGATAAAATATCAAATAAATACAATTTGAGGAACAGCAACAAAATAATTGTCTGGTACTCTTTAAAAGCACTAAGGTTATGAAAGACAAAGAAAGACTGTTGAATCTTAAAGATTGAGGACGTTAAGGAAAAAATATTTGTAAATATGATGTGGGATCCTGAACAGACTCTTGAAATAGAAAAAGGGCAGCAGAAGAAAAACTGGTAAAATTCAATAATGTATGTAGTATAGTTAATTACATTGTAGCAATTCTCATTTTCCAAATTGAGAACTGTGCACTGATTATATAAGATATTCATATTAGAAGAACCTGAGAAGGGATAAATTGGAACTCTCTGTAATATTTTGCAACTTTTTTTAAAGCTTAAATATAAGGTAGTCAAAAATGTTCATTTGAATTAAACTGTTAAGAGAAAAAAGTTTGTAATTGTGTATGTCTGTCTGCTTGTGTATACTATAAACCATCTACCAATAGACAATTTGCATTTGTTTCTATTTTACTAGGGAAATGTTCTTATCTTTTAACATTAAGATTTGTAAAGTTGATGCTGAAATTTTTAAAATCACTTCTCTAAGAATTTAAGATAATCAGTTCCTTGTTTGGTTTTATAAAACAACTTTTCACAACCTCCAACACCTCCTCATCTTTTCCTCAGCCCTTACCTTCTTCAAGTAATCTCCTGTGCCTCACCTTTTGAATTACTGAACCTAGCCTAAGGTACAAACTGTGTGTCAATTTAGTTTTATTTTTTAGATTTCCATGAACATAAGTCTAAAAGAAAGAAAGAAAAAAAAAAGAGCCCCGAGAGAAGACTGCGTGTATTCAAAAGAAATATTTTTGTGTCGTGAAGCAAGAAAACTCAACTAGTAATCCAACCTAGATTACAGTGTTGGCTCTATCTCTATTTTCCATTTGAGAAAGTCTCTTGGGCTTTTCTACTTTACTATGCAACTGCCAGCATCTTGTGACTCTGCAAAGCTTTAGTTTCCTGTCTGTTAAGCAGGAGCAGCATTTCACTTGCAACATTATTGTGAATACAACATGAGAGATGAGGGGGAAAGCACAGCGCTTGGCACTGGTGAGTGATAAGTAACAGTTGCCAACCTCTCCATTTAGTATTCTCAAAGACAAACTAAGTCAGAATAAAATTAATAAGGCTGGGACCACTTTCTAATCGGTCTTCAGGCACATTTGGCAATACTTGGCTGACTGTAAGAGGACAAACAGTATGGTGGTGGTGGGTGAGTTGCTAAGTCTTGTCTGAGTCTTTGACACCAAGGACTGTAGCCCACCAGGCTCCTCTGTCCATGGGATTCTTCAGGCAAGAATACTGGAGTGGGTGGCCATTTCTTTCTCTGGGGAACTTCCTGACCCCAGAATCGAACCCAAGTCTCCTGCATTGGAGGCAGAATCTTTACTGACTGAGCTACAAGGGAAATCTCCATATGGGGATGTATCAAAAATGAAGGATGTATATTATCTATAGGGAAACAGATCACCAGCCCAGGTGGGATGCATGAGATAAGTGCTCGGGCCTGGTGCACTGGGAAGACCCAGAGGAATCGGGTAGAGAGGGAGGTGGGATAGGGGATCGGGATGGGGAATACGTGTAACTCCATGGCTGATTCATGTCAATGTATGACAAAACCCACTGCAATGTTGTGAAGTAATTAGCCTCCAACTAATAAAAATAAATGGAAAAAAAAAAAAACACATAAACTTAAAAAATATTAAAAAAATAAAAAAAAATGAAGGATGCACAACATTCGGATAAAGAGGTTTCCGTGTCCAGTTTCTAGAATAATTAGAGGGTGAATGGGGTCCACCCCCACTTTTATGTGGTCAGCTGTCATAACAATCCTTATGGAAGTGGCTACAGGTAGTGTCTCAGTCCCCCTTTTAGTCATTTTCCCTACTGGAATCAAGAGATTAACCTTGACTCAGGCTACTGTGCCAATATCACTAGGTCATCACTGACCATGTTGGGTGCCTCCTTAAAGGTTTTATCCTCATAGTCTATCTTGTTGTCTGGTCAAGGGTTGCATGATGCCCTGTTGTACAGTCCAAAATAACAGCAGCTGCCCTACAACATTTAATATCCTGGAAATGATATACTCGTTGACTTATATGTACCTTTCCAGCAATTTTAGAGAGCAGTCTTTCTTTGATGTCTCTCCCAGTAAACAAAATCTCTCATTTGAAGATTATGAAGAGGCTGTTTAGAAAAAATGTTGAGGGGTAGCTTTTACCTACAGTGATAACTCTAGTGTACATGAATTCTTTAAATTATTTTGCCATGTCTGCATGTGGCAGTACAGGCTCCAGGGTGCGAGATAAATTACCTGGTGTGTTTTCCAGTCACAAACTCATAGGTACATAACTCACATGGCCCCAAAGGGATAGCTTGGATGGCCACAACAGCTGTAGACTGTGCTTTTAGCCAGAAGAGTTCAAGAATTTCTGAGAGTTTTGCTAGTTATTCTCTGCTTAAGAATGCGGCTCTTTCAACCTTTCTAAAAGATTGTTGCGAGGTGATGCATGGTGGTCAGCTCAGTGTAGTTTTTGAGTAAGAAGAAACACTTAGCAGATTTCTTCTACAACAGTTACTGAATACTGTGTAATTTTATTAGTTGATATAGAAGTCTATCTGCTCCAAACTGGAATCATAAAGCAGCTTTTTAGCAAAGGTGAGGGCTCTAACTTCGCTACAACTCCTGCATAGCTTGCATTTGAAGAGCTTACTAAGACATGGATTAATTGATTAAAAAGTCAGGTAAGCCAGAATTGCAGATCCTGAGGAGGATTGTAAGATTTTCACCGACTAGTTGTCTGACTTTCACATGCTTAGGAAAATCCTTAATGCTATCCTAGACCAAGATTTAAAATCCACTTCTGGAGGACATTGGAAGCTTATGAACTGGGTGGACCTTAGAAGGAACTGGCAGATGAAAGTGGTAGGAAACTTGTGAGGAAATGGTTCAGGGACTAGAGAGGGAGAATGTGGATGAAGAGTTAGAAGTGCAGTGGAGTGTGAGGAAATGTGAAGTGCACAGGAAGGTAGGGTTCTAATGGGGAAAGCTGTCCTTTCTTTAGTGCTATCAAAATCTTTTCTGACTTTGACCAAAGAATCTTTTAGAGAAGCTAATTTGAGTCAGAATTTCACTTAGAAACATCAATGAACCAATTAAAAATTTTCCCACTGGACTAAGTATTGTATTCCCCTTTTTCCTAAGACATCTCCCAAATGAGTAACTTTTGCTAAATCAAATGCTCCCCAAAGTGGTATTAGAGACCCACTTTACTAACATTTGCTAAATGGCATTGGCGAAATTCTGCCATTTAGAGAAATAGGCACAAGAGTTCATATTGTAAAAGTACATATGGGAAGATGGGAGTTTCTTCAGAGGCAGAGAAGCTTTAGATTAAGGAGACCCCATGAGATGTGGTCACAGTTAGTAGAAAGTACTTGTTCATGCATTTTGTGCCTCAAACCTCTAACTTTAAGGCTAGTTACATCTAAACACAAATTTGACAAGTTGTACCACATTCCCACCAATGGAAAAACAAGAAGAATAATCCCTCTGTGTGAGGCCAAGCTCTCAGGATGAATAATCAAGATATAGGGGAATCTCATCTAATTTTGTTGGTAACTAAGAGCAAAGTGTGTTGCCCTCAGATTACACAGGTCTGGAGAAAATCACAAACTTCTCAGCCTGGGAAGCTGGTTGGAGCAACAGACCTGCACCTTGAGGCTTCCCTTCTTATAACCAAACATTTAAAACTAATACAAGCAGAGTCAGATCACCAAGGATGTGAACCAAAAAGGGGACTTCCAATAAGTGTGAACAGCCAGAAATGAGCAAATGAACAAAATACCAGAACTCTTAGACAAAGAGGGTGGACCCCTTGAAGAAGGCTTACTCCTCTGTGCATTGGGAGAATCACCTGCAGCTCAAGAGTCCTGGGTAGGATTAGTTCCTGCTCAAGATCCAAAGTCCACATCATAGGTATATCTGGTGTGTCCAAGTGTGGCACTGAGATAATTTTCCAAAAAAAAAAAAAAGAAGAAGAAGAAGCAGCAGCAGCAGCTAAGTCAGCAACAAAATTAATAAAGGCTATTTATTTGTAAACTTACTGCTGGGGTCCCTGTCTTCCTTCAATTTTGTTTCAGCAGGGATTCAAAGGTCTCAGAAGAGGGGATATATTCTACAGACCAGGAAAGAAGAATTACTGAAATAGTCTCTGATTGTCAAATGTTCTGCTACACTGGAGTTTTTAGAAGTGGGGAGATTTTTTTTATTGTTCTTAAGAACGTGTGATTGCCCTTAGGATGCAAGAGAACAAGGTCTTTGGGGACATTTCAAAAGAGGAAAGATTGTTCAGTGTTAGGTCAGAGGGGTTTTTGTGGCTAACCATTTCCTGGAACAAGCAGGGGTTGCTGGGTTTTCTGTTTTTTTGGGTTTTTTTTTTTTTTTTTTGCACTGTTATAATAGTCTTTACTATGGTAGTATCTGTGATGTTGGTGTTTGGCAGTTTCTTTCTATCCTATTACTGCAATATTATATGCAGTTTTAGAGGAGAAATGTACATCCAGAATTTGAGCTCTTTCACTGACGACAGTTAGAACAGATTTCTCCTTATTTTGGTTATATGCTTTTTCCATCTGGTGAATTTGTCATATCCTTTCTAAATTAATGTCTTTCTTTGTTTTAGCTCTCGTCAGAGAAGAAGGTGACGATACTCTCTTAGGATATCTGATGAGAACTTGCCTGTATCCCAGAAGTTTGAACAGACTTTTCAAAGAGCAGTATTACTGAGTACTGAGAGATCCAATGGCCACAGCTACTTGCCTGGATGCCTTCCAGCCCACTTTCAATTAAAACCAACCTGATCATAAATAAGAGACTAAGGTTTGCTAATGTGTTCACTAAATGCTCCATCTTAAAATGATGTACTCTGGAGGCTATATTTCTTGGACGGCATATGCCTTTCCTGAATGATGAAGCCCCCAAGTATGGTGTCATAACATGATTTATTCATAATACTATTTTATTATCATAATACATTTATTATCTACAATAATAAATCTTTTTTTTGTTTGTTTTTTCCTAAATAAACTGAAAATTGCTTAAGCCTTTTTCTCTTACAATGTTTAACGTAATGCTATCTATACTTGTCAAAGAACCATACATGGGGTAAATATAATAGTTTTTTGAATTTTTTGTTACTCTTTCTCCCATACTAATTTTCTTCCTCTTATTCAACCTGATAGAACAAGTGACTATTTTTAATATTTTTTTTTCTTTACAATATTCAGCTACATCATTCTTTTGTTTTTCATCTCCACAGTTGAATTCTGTATCTCTATTGTGTCTCTTCGGAAACTAGATTTTTACAACCAAAGTTGAAGCAGAAACTAACCTTGATGGGGTTTTACAGAACCAAAGAAGGCTGTATAGACTTTTTTTCTCATGGAGAATCCCAAATTTTTACTTGCTATTCTGTAAGCTTTTGTTTCCCTTTAAAATAAAAAGGCTGAGAAATATTCCATTGTGTATACGTACCACAGCTTCCTTATCCATTCGTCTGCTGATGGGCATCTAGGTTGCTTCCATGTCCTGGCTATTATAAACAATGCTGCAGTGAACATTGGGGTACATGTGTCTCTTTCAGATCTGGTTTCCTCGGTGTGTATGCCCAGAAGTGGGATTGCTGGGTCATATGGCAGTTCCATTTCCAGTTTTTTTAAGGAATCTCCACACTGTTCTCCATAGCGGCTGTACTAGTTTGCATTCCCACCAACAGTGTAAGAGGGTTGCCTTTTCTCCACACCCTCTCCAGCATTTATTGCTTGTAGACTTTTGGATAGCAGCCATCCTGACTGGTGTGTAATGGTACCTCATTGTGGTTTTGATTTGCATTTCTCTGATAATGAGTGATGTTGAGCATCTTTTCATGTGTTTGTTAGCCATCTGTATGTCTTCTTTGGAGAAATGTCTGTTTAGTTCTTTGGCCCATTTTTTGATCAGGTCGTTTATTTTTCTGGAATCAGTTCTAATGAGGTGGATGAAACTGGAGCCTATTATATAGAGTGAAGTAAGCCAGAAAGAAAAACACCAATACAGTATACTAACGCATATATATGGAATTTAGAAAGATGGTAAGGATACCCCTATATGCGAAACAGCAAAAGAGACACAGACGTATAGAACACTCTTTTGGACTCTGTGGAAGGTGAGGTTGGGGTGATTTGAGAGAAGAGCATTGAAACAGGTATATTATCATATGTGAAACAGATCGCCAGTCCAGGTTGGATGCATGAGACAGGGCGCTCAGGGCTGGCGCACTGGGATGACCCAGAGGGATGGGATGGGGAGGGAGGTGGGAGGGGACTCAGGATGGGGAACACATGCATACCCATGGCTGATTCATGTCAATGTATGACAAGACCACTACAATATTGTAACATCCAATTAAAATAAATACATTTTAAAAAATAAAAATTAAAAAAAATAAAATACAAAGGCTACTTGAAGAAGTAATGGTTTAAAAGAAAGTATAACATTAAAGGTAAGGAAGGTTTTGGAAGGAGAGAGCACATTGATAGGGAAGGTTTGTGAATAGAAAATAATAACAAAAGGAGAATTCAGTCTGGGGCTTTCTGACTTGAATTTCCTTGATATCAAAATGGTTTCAGGGGCTTGAGCCACTTCTTTTCTTGTAAATTATATCACTTAACTATTGATCAATTGTTCAACAATTATTTACTTCAAACTCTATTCTTTTTTCTTCTTTTTCCTTAATTTACTTTTAGTTGGAAGATAATTTCTTTACAATATTGTGTTGGTTTCTGCCATACATCAACATAAATCATAGGAATACATATGTACCCTCTCTCTTGACCCTCCTTCCCACCTCCCACCACATTTCACCTCTATAGATTGTCACAGAGCACCAGATTGAGCTCCCTGAACCAGATGGCAAATTCCCAGCAGTTATCTATCTTAATATGTTAATATAAATATTTCCATGCTACAGTCTCAATTTGTCCCACCGTCTCTCTCTCCCACTGTGTCCACAAGTCTCTGTTCTTTATATCTGCATCTCCACTGATCAAATAGGTTTATCAGTAGCATCTTTCCAGATTCCATATATATCCATTAATACATGATATTTGCTTTTCTCTTTCTGACTTCACTCAGTACACTAGGCTCTAGATTCATCCACCTCATTAGAACTGACTCAAATGCATTCCTTTTTATGGTTAAATAATATCCAGTTGTATATACATACCACAACTTCTTTATCCATTCATCCATTGATGGACTATTCCATGTCCCAGTTGCTGTAAATAGTGCTGCAATAAGCACTGGGGTACATGTACATTTTTCAATTACAGTTTCCCCAGGGTATATGTCCAGTAGTGGGATTATTGGATCACATAGTAACTCCTAGCTTTTTAAGAAATGTCCATATTGCTCTCCATAGTGACCTTACCAATTTACATTTTTCCACCAATAGTGCAAGAGTGTTCCCTTTTCTCCAACCCTCTCCAGCATTTACTGTTTGTAGATTTTTCAATAATGGCCATTCTGACCGATGTGAGGTGATATCTCATGGTAGTTTTGATTTGCATTTCTCTAATAATGAGCGATATTAAGCACCTTTTTGTGTGTTTATTAGCCATCTGTGTGTCTGCTTTGGAGAAATGTCTGTTTAGGTGTTCTGCCCACTTTTTGATTGGAAAGTTTGCTTTTTTTTTCTGATATTGAGCTTTATGAGCTGCTTGCATAGTTTGGAGATTAATCCTTTGTCAGTTGTTTCATTTGCTATTATTTTGTTCAGTAAAATCTCCTTGAATCAGGTTATTTCACTGCTTCTCCTCTGCTTTTTGTTTGTCAAATTCATCACTTTAGGGAGAATGTACATTCAGTTTTATTTCTAGGTGGGGACAATAATATCCTATTCACAAAATAGTAATGATTTATGAGTAAATTGGGACAGGTTCCAAACTCCTTATCCTTTACACAAGGTCTTTCAAATTCAGACTTGTAACTTGCTTTCTAAATCCTATTTCAGATTACACTCATTCTAAATTTTCACTTGAATTCACAACACTGTCACAACAATCTAATCAATGATAATTCACCTTTATTCCATTCTGTGCTATCACTTGTTTTAATGTCTTCTATTGTTACATATTTGATTTTATCATCTTTCTGTCTAAGTAAACTATATTAGGATATCACTTTACATGTCTTATCATTCCCAAAATATGATTTGCATGGCATAGATTATCTTTATTTTAATGTGTATGTGCTACACATTTATCTATTGGATGAAAAAAATGAATGTGTATATTTATAAATGAGAATAAATGGATTTAATTTTTTTCCCAAAATTTCCTTTAACTACAATTTAAAATATTCTTTTTGACTCTGTGGGAGAAGGCAAGGGTGGGATTTTCAGAGAGAACAGCATTGAAACAAGTATACTAACAAGAGTGAAACAGATCACCAGCCCAGGTTGGATGCATGAGACAAGTGCTCAGGGCTGGTGCACTGGGGAGACCCAGAGGGATGGGATGGAGAAGGAGGTGGGAGGGGGGATCAGGAAGGGGAACACATGTAAATCCATGGCTGATTCATGTCAATGTATGGCCAAAACCACTACAATATTGTAAAGCAATTAGCCTCCAACTAATAAAAATAAATGGAAAAAATTTTAAAAATAAAATAAAATATTCTGATATAGTATTACCTACTTCTTTCTCTGAATTAAAATTTAAATGTTATATATATATATATATATATAAATTTATAAATAATTACATCAAAAAAATACTGAAATGGCCTGAGGTGGGCTTCCCTTGTAGCTCAGGTGGTAAATGCTGGAGACCCCGGTTTGATTCCTGAGTTGGAAAGATCCCCTGGAGAAGGGAAATGCTACCCACTTCAGTATTCTTGGGCTTCCCTGGTGGCCCAGCTGGTAAAGAATCCACCTGCAATGTGGGAGACCTGGAATCAATCTCTGGTTTGGGAAGATCCCCTGGAGAAGGGAACATCTACCCGCTCCAGTGTTCTGGCCTGGATAATTTTGTCTACTGTATATCCATGAGGTCACAGAGAGTCAGGAACAACTATTTTACAGATCAGGAAATAGACACAAAGAGATCAAAGTCACTGGTCTGACTATCATAATCATTGCAACCATTCTCCTAAAACAGACTCATTATTTGTTCTATCTTGTCATTCTGCTTGACATTTGAGCATTGCCTAATTCCGAGACCAGGGATTGAATTCACGCCCCTAGCAGTGAAAGCGTGGAGTTCTAGCTACTGGACTACCTGGGAATTCCCTGCTTGACTTTCTAGGAGGAATTTTATTCATCTTGGGACCAAAGGATTCAACTAATAGAGGATTTAGCAAAACCAAGAATGGAAACTGCCCACCATGACTCTTATTAACTAGAGGAAAGGTAAAAGTATTATAATGTTTTGTTTGTCTTAGTTTTCATATATTTGTGGGAAATGTTCAATTTCCAGCTGTTGGCCACCTAGGAAAGACACAGTGACTTTCTCACAATGAACCAGTGTAAACTTATCGGATATTAGGAGCAAGATGGAATGAGGAAGGCAATTCTGCAACAAAAGTGATATAATACAATTTGAAGACAATTGTGAACAATTTTTCTTTAATCAGTCATGCAACTGTTCATCTCTATTATCGCATGTAATTGAGAGCAGAATGTATATGCAAGGAATGACTATTTTAACATTGAAATTCAAATTTTCTCAAGTTATGCTGTTTGGGGAATAGAATGCAATAGCTAAATATAGTCACCAAAACATGTATAATAAAGAACAGCTAAAGACAATTAGATTTAATGACTTAATTTGGCCTTCCAGAAACCTCTCAATCACTGCTTCCAAAAGCATATTGAGGAACTGGAAGCAACTGGCCTATAGCGGTATTATAATATAAAGGAAAAGCAAATTGACTCTATTCAGGTTTAAAAATATGACCCTAGTCCATAAACATTTTTAACTATTTATGAACCTTTGGTCAAATATTCTATCCATCTATCTAGCCTCTTACCTTCAGGTTATAGGACATCAACTTCTTCCTTTTTACTTATTACAACTAGGTTAACACTCTTTCAAGTCAAGCACATTGTGAGTAAAAACTCTCATAACACATGAAAATAATTAATTATAATTTAGTCAAGAGAACTATGTTTTAAACAAAGATTCTTCTACCTCTCTCAAAATCAGAGAGATTTATTTATGTTTTCTTGATTTAATTGGCAAGTTCCATGGTGCTTCAAAAGTTTAAAAATGAAAGGGAAAAAAAAGAACAAGCAAGAGCTGAAGGATGATTTTTTGCATAACTTCACACAACAAGCAGGTGTTTGTAAGATCAATTTACAATAGGGACCACACTATCCACCTAGCTTGGATGACTTCCAACCCACTTCCAATTAAAACTTACCTGATCATAAATAAGAGATAAAAGCTTGCTAGCCAGTACAGTAAATAATAGATCTTAAAATAATGTATTTGGGGGCTGTTTAGAGACAGTAAATGAATTCCCATTAGGTTAGAAAATGTTAGAAGAAGATTTGAGGTCAGGATTCCCAGGAAGCCCATAGAATATTGTCTTTTTCAGCATTGACTCTGATATTTTACAACGTGAACTGTGAATTACTAAAAAGTTTACAATGCAGGCTGTGCCTGTCAGACACCACAATGAGGTGGCTATTTTCCAGTCCCTACAGAAGTTTTAATAAATATAGCTCTATGACTGTAAACAGTTTGGAATAGGCATGAATATTGTGGTCAAGTTGGACAGGAGGCCTGGACAGGCTAGCTGCTATAGACCAGGGCACCATGTAAAATTACACCCCTCCCATTCAAAACAGGAGTTCTTATGATTTTCATGGAGGAATTTGGAGGCAAATCATGGAGGCAAAAATCTACCTCCTTCCATATACTGGAAAATATCAGTGAAAAAGAAGGCCTGGGGCAATCAGAAGCTGGAAAAACAAGGAAGAATTTCAGGCCTTCTTTTTCTTGTGGCAGCATAACTCCAATCTTTTTCTCCATCATCACATAACCACCTTCCCTTTGAGTCTGTGTCCAGATTTCCCTCTTCTTGTAAGCCCATCTGTCAAATTGGAGTAAGACCCACTTTTGTGACCTTGTCTTAATTTGATCACTTCTGAAAGACCCTATTTCCAAATAAAGTCTCATTTACTAACACTGGGCTTATGGTTTTCAACATATCTTTTTGGAGAACACAATTCAACCCAAAACAGGAAGGATGGATGTTGTAAGATCTCTTTCCTTCTGCTCCTTCCTTCTGATACTCATTGTTTCTCCAGTTTCCACTGATATTTTCCAGTATATGGAAGGAGGTAGAAAAAAATTTTATTCCACTTATAGTTCTATCAGTTCTTGACCTGTGATTTGATACAGTCATTATTTTATGAAGTTCTGGCCCTTGTTTTTTTCAAATATGGCTTTACTGTTTCCTATCTCTTATTATAGAATTTCAATTATACGTATATTAGATCACTTGATATTGCCCCACAACTCTAGGATCATTTCTTCTATGTTTTTATTATTCATCCTACCCACTGTGACTTCCATTGCATAATTTATATTGACTTACTTTCTAATTAATTATTTCATTAGCTGTGCTGACTCAACTTATGAGACCACCAAAGATGTTCTTTGTCTTTTGTAATGTTTTTCATTGGTTGTGCTTTCATTTAATTTATTCTTATAGTGTTCATCTCTCTGCTAAAGTCATCTACGTGATGTTGCATATTATCTACATTTAATTTAGAACTTTTTAACATTTTAATGATATTTAATTTAAATTATCTTCCTGCTTAATCTAATATCTGTGACATGTCTGATTTAATGATTGTTTTATCTAAGACTACATTTATTATGCTTCATATTATAGCTTATAGCTGATTTGTTTGATTGATTTTAACTGAAAGTATGACATCTTGTTTAAGATAGTTGATACTCAGGTAAATCTTTTTTGTAATGCATAGAGATGAGTATAATTTTCCTATTGCTACATTTTTCATTTGTGAGCTTATTTTAATATAGTGAGGAGTAAGATTATGTTTGAAATTTACTGACACTATTTTTATCATCAGGGCACTACAATTTTATATTCTTCTAGTGATTATTTTTATTTAGAGTGTTGCTTGAAATCCCAAAATTTATTTTTTCATTGTCTGACCCCTACCCTTGACTTGTGTCTTTGTGCTTTGTCCCTGAGATAAGGTTTCTTGAAATTCTCCCAGCTTTACCCCAGTACTGTTTTCATTCTTTGCTTGTTAGTCTGGTAATGAAGAATTAAAGAGGGGATTGTTCCTTGCTATTCTGATTAAGCCGCCTTGTCTTGAGTCTGTATGTGAAACCTTCACAAGTTTCCCCTGCTCCTCCTTCCTGGTGGAGTGAGGTCAATATCCCAGTTTATCCTCTAGGAAAGGTTTCCCCTGTGCCTCTTCACCAAGGCTTTTGTTCTGTATAAGAGAAGGTATGATGATTTGGCAGTTTTTAGTCCATGACTGCTGTGATCTCTTTTCCAGTCAACTCCCCCACACTACAAGATGAGCTGACTCAATATTCTCCCCAGTCTTCCCTCTGAATTCCTGGTAAAATGGGTGAGAGAAAAAGTCTTCAAGAGGAATATAAACATCCCTATATGTGTTATCCACAAGGACTGTCAACCCCTGGCTCTATCTCATACCCCATCTTTTGTAATTCATTAAAACGTTTTAGCTGAATTCTTCCTGGCCTATTTAGCCTCTGACATCTGTCCTAGGTAAGTCAATGATCAAGATGCATTCCCCTTGGAGGCATGTGTCTTTCCTCAGACTTAAGGTGAGTTAGTTACCCTGCAACCTGAGTTGTCCAATGAATTCAACATTTCTTGTTGTAAAGATTGGAGTGATGGCTTCCTGACTGTCTGTATCTTCAACCTAAAAACAAAAACTAACACTGGATACTTTTCTACTGGAGTATAATTGCTTCAAAGTGTTGGGTAAGTTTCTGCTGCACAACATATTGCATCAGCTATATGTATACATACATCCCCTCCCTCTTTAATCTCCCTCCCTCCCCCTTTATCCCACACGTCTAGGTCACCACAGAGCACCAAACTGAGGTTCTTGTGCTTAATAGTATGTCCCCACTATCTATGTTACACATGGTGGTGTATATATGTCAATCCTAATCCCCCAATTTGCCTCACTGCTCCCATGTCTGCATGTCCATTCTCTATGTCTGCATCTCTGTTCCTACCCTGGAAATAGGTTCATCTGTACCATTTTTTAGATTCCACGTATATGTATTTATATACATTTTTTTTTACTCTTTCTGATTTACTTCACTTTGTATGACAGTCTCTAGCCCCATCCATGTCTCTACAAATGACCCAGTTTTGTTCCTTTTTATGGCTCAGTAATATTCCACTGTGTATATATACCACATCAAACGCTGGAGCAGGTGTGAATACCTTTGTAACATCAATTTAGAGGATAAGCAAAATGGTTTGTAGGTCTATTTTCAAGTAAGAGTTCTTAGTAACAAAAAGACTTTTTTTTTTTTTTTTCTTTTCCCCACCACCTTTTGTATGTTCACATTTGAGCAATCTAGAAATCACACAGCCAGGTACTAAAATCTTCTCCAGGCACTTGCTTGTCCCTATTCTGTGGCTGCTTATCTCACTTCTCTCTGAAATCATGTGACACCTGTCAGCCACAGAAACAAGGAAGAGAAGGACAGATAGGGACTGTTTATCTAAGCGGAGCAGAGTGGCTTTTGCTTTGGCATCTTTCATCTCCCAGATAATGTTTTTGTTTCTGTGATCACCTGATGACCTTGTAGTTTTCTCTGACTCTCATGTGTATGCCACACACACAATTTCAGAGTGAAAGAACTAAAAGGTTCTCAAGGTCAAAAGCATTTTTTGTAGTAACAAAAAATTAATTTTTGCTAAGAGTATTCTTAGTTAGTCACAGATAGGAACTCAAAAGATACTACAGATTTGAACAGCATGTATAAAAGCAGCATTGAGGGCTTTTATAATATTACTTTTTTGGAATAGCAAGGGAAATGACTGAGCCAGTAGCAGTTTCTGTGTGTGGCTTTTAAGAGCTTGGTTCAGTAGTGAAGACAAACAATCTCCTCTACATTTTGTCAACTTGTCTGCCGTGTGACCTCTGTCATTTGTGAGCTTAGTGGTAGGGGTGGAGTATGGTTTAAATCATGAAAAGAAATGAATGGTAGCTAATGAAATAGCTCTTACTTCATTAGGCTCATGTAAGCTTCTTCAAAAATTAGTATTTCTTATAGACTTTTTGATGATGGCCATTCTGACCAGTGTGAGGTGATAGGGTGTGGAGAAAAGTGAAATCTCTTGCATGGTTGGTGAGAATGTAAACTGGCATAGCCACTATGGAGAACAGTATAGAGATCCCTTTAAAAACTAGGAATAAAATTACCATATGACCCAAGAGTCCCACTACTGGGCACGTACCCTGAGAAAAACATAATTGAAAAAGTTACAGGTGCTCCAATGTTCTTTGCAACACTATTTGCAATAGCTAGGACATGGAAACCATCTAGATGTCCATTGACAGATGAATGGATAAGAAGATGTGGTACACACATACAATGGATTATTACTCAGCCATAAAGAGAATGCATTTGAGTCAGTTCTAATGAGGTGGATGAACCTAGAGCTTATTATACTGAATGAAGTAAATAAAGTCAGAAAGAGAAAAAGAAATATCATATATTAACACAAATACAGACTCTAGAAAGATGGTACTGATGAACTTATTTGCAGGGCATCAGTGGAGATGCAGACATAGAGAACAGACTTATGGACACAGAGAGGGGAAGGAGTGAGTGAGTGAAAGTCGCTCAGTCATGTCCAACTCTTTGTCACCTACAAAGTTGGACCACACAGTCGATGGAATTCTGAAGGAGAGGGTGGGGCAAATTGAGAGAGTGGCACAGAAACATATACGTTAGCCTATGTAAAACAGATAGCCCATGGAAATTTGCTCTATGATGCAGGGAGCTCAACCCAGTGCTCTGTGACAACCTAGAGGAGAGGGATGGGGTGGGAGGTGGGAGGGACGTTCAAGAAGGAAAGGGAATATGTATACCTATGACTGATTCATGTTAATGCATGGCAGAAACCAACACAATATTGTAAGGCAATTTTCCATCAATTAAAATAAATTTTGAAAATAGGTGCTGAAATGAAAAATGTTTAATCAAAATGGAAATCTAGCCAGAGTTGAAGCCAGTTTACCCAGACCTTGATTTTATCATTGGTTTAAAGCAGCTGATGACCTCAAAAATTGAATTAGTCTTTCATCAAAATTTGCTTCAAAACTGATCAAATGAAGAACAAAAAGCTTATCCTTTCTTCCATTTTTCATAAAATTTATCTACATGATGCTGGAAATCTGGTTAAAGAATAAAATGTGAAATATACACACATTTCAAACACAAACATTCAGTAATTTGTAGAGCTGAGTTTCTACTCACTGAATCTTTAAGGTATGAATATTTCCATATTAAGGAGATATGGTTTGCACTTTTTATCAGACTAGATTTCCAATTTATTTCCTAAAAATTCTAGATATTCATGTGAAAAGTGAAAGTGAAAGGACTTTCCATGTAGCTCAGTTGGTAAAGAATCTGCCTGCTATGCAGGAGATCCCAGTTGAATTGAGACAGGAAATTTAACTACCTTGTAAAAATCTCAATCCCAGCCAAAGTAAAAAAGAGAAAAGTAATATATATGTGTCAATAAAAAGCAATGTCTTTATTATCAAATAACTATACAGTTTGGGAAAGCTCAATGGGAACAAATAATTGGAAATAAGAATTGCTACATTATGGTGTTTCACGCAAATGTTGATTTTCATAAGCAATTCAGCAACAAGGCAAATTAATCCTCAAAACATAATCCTTCCACATTGAACATATTCATTAGAAAAGCATTAATAGAATTGTTACAATTTGGTCCATAACATGGTTATGCCACTAAATATTTCACTACCTTTGATGGAGCAAACCAACATTCAAAAGGAAGAAAAGTGAATTATAGGTGGAAGGCATTTGTGTTCACAGTATTGAGACATGACATTTACAGATATACACCTGAGATGACCATGCTTTCTCTCTAGTGTGTCTACTATAAAGAAAAGCCTCTCCTTCACTTCACATCCAAGCTATGATTGATGGACACTGCCAATCAATTCTTGGGGCTTGTTGATGCTTGCTGTCATGAACTGAGCTCTGTGAAGTTTGTAATAGAGTGACAGGCAGGAGGTCAGTTTGTTGGTGGTTTTCCTTAAATAAGGTGGGATATAATGATAAATGGGACTTAAATAAGAGAAAGCACCATAAATTCCAGTGGGATTTCCCTCAAGCCAAGTCTATATATACACTCTTCCTAGATTGAAAGGACTACATTTCTTTGTTGACTGTCATAGTTTTTGTTCAGAAAAAAAAAAAAAAAATGAAGTTGGGATAAAAGGAAATAATGGGCAGTGAGGTAAAAAAGATAGTCTAGAATTAAATTGTGAAAAATAGTGACCTCAATTCCAAGAAGTTTCTAACATAATTCTGCAGCTAATGGGAAAAACCACTGAAAAAAAATTTTGTCTTAATCACCACTCTGCACTTGGAGTTCTGTCAGTTTTTAAAAAAAAATTTTTTTTAAATTACCCCTACAGCTCCAATATTGAATATAATTCCTTTTGCCATGGTTCTGATATATTTTTGCTGTATTTGCAAAGGATTTCTCTTCTCAAGCACATTTCAATTCCTACGCATCTATGGAACCTGATTCAACATTCAATTCAGCCAGAAAGTGGTATCTTCTCCACATTCCTCCTCCAAGAATACAGATCCCATCTCCACTGCACACTAAACAAAAAGTAGTATAAATGGAAAGTGTGGATGGAACTTGGATGTGTAGACTGAAGTCAATATACACCTGCAGAATTTAGTGTCACTGACAGTATAGTCCAGAGGCAATAGTTTTAAAAACAGAGCAGGCTGCTGTAGAAGATAGACTGTTAGGGTGCTCTCTCTGAGCCCAAAGCTCTAGCAGAGGAACAGGGAGTCTCAGAATCCCAAATTCAACCTTTCAGCTTGTTATGAATGCTTATAACTTTTAAATACATAATAAATGAGTACTCATTGATATGATTATCCTGGGACCTGCAAATAGAACATTAGCTGTTCTATGCACAACTAATGATATGTATTCTTATATTGTTGTATATGATAACTAATTCTGTTCTGTTTGTTTTACTTAGGTAGAGTTAATGTTCTTTGAGGAAGAGACTAGTTAATTCCCATTGAAGCAAAGTATTGTGCATACAATTTTGAATCAATAATTATTTTTACTGATTTAAGAACAGCAAATTATTTCACTAATAAAAGCCTAAATTGTACAACTATAGACTATGTGATGTTCTATTGTGTTAGGAGCTTTTTTTCTGTGTTATAAATGCAATGGAACATTTCCTATAAAGACTGCATGAAGGAAAACTACCTATTTGTTTAAAAAAATAAACAAAGCTTCTTATTATCTTAAGGCATGGAAAGAGTGGAGACAAATCTTAATAGAATGAATCAAGGCTTCTAAGTGTCAAGAATAGCACTTGGATTAACATTCTTTTCATTTTGATGGAATGAACATTTATATTAGTAAAGACATGATTTTTATTAAAATTCAGCCTCATTATTCAAAATACATCCTCTGTTTCAATTAGGGCCATTTTAAATAAAATAAGAAGAACTAGGTACCTCTGCAGGGTCATTTCAGGGGCATTTTGAAGGACTTTTTCAGCAATATGTCAGAGTCTAAAAATTTACTATTGCATATCTATCAGTTAATTATTTTCTTTTCTCTGCTATCTCCCTTAAATACAATAGAGAAGAGAAAAATACGCCACAATGTCATTCTTGCCTTAATTTGAATATGCCTATCATATGTTCTCACTCCCTTGAGGAAATTGGAGAGCAGTATGCTTTAGTTGAAGTTATACATAGCCATCCACTAAATGCCTAGTTCAATTTAGGTAAAATCAGGTAAATTCAACTCGCCCTTGTGTGTCTAATTTCAATCTCTGAGACACAGATGAACAAGGAATTTATGAATCTATAAGAGCATAAAAATATATGCACATGTTTAATTCTCACATATATTTCATTCTATGGATTTTGGATGATAATTTTTGTTTTTAAACTCAAATTTTTGACACATCTTTAATGACAGTGCAATAGATATTTTATAGGTCAATCAATATAGATGGAAAATAATAGTCATATTACTGTTTCTCAGGATTGATAGAGTTTATAGAAATGCTTGTAAGAATACCCTTATTGTTCAGTCACTAAGTCGTGGCCACCTCTTGGTGACCCCATGGACTGCAGCAGGACAGGCTTCCCTGTCCATCACCAGGGTCCCAGAGCTCACACAAACTCGTGTCCATCGAGTTGTTGATGCTATCAAACCATCTCATCCTCTGTCATCTGTTTCTCCTCCTGCCTCCAATCTTGCCCAGGATCAGGGTCTTTTCTAATGAGTCAGTTCTTCGCATCGAGTGACCAAAGTATTGGAGTTTCAGCTTCAGCATCAGTCTTTGTAATGAATATTCAGAACTGATATCCTTTAAGATTGATTGTTTTGATCTTGCTGTCCAAGGGACTTTCAAGAGTCGTCTCCAACACCACAGTTCAGAAACATGAATTCTTCAGCACTCAGCTTACTTTATGGTCCTACTCTCACATCCATACATGACTATTGGAAATACTATAGCTTTGACTAGATGGACCTTTGTTGGCAAAGCAATATCTCTGGTTTTTAATACACTGTCTAGGTTAGTCATAGCTTTTCTTCCAAGGAGCAAGTGTCTTTTAATTTCATGGATGCAGTCACCATCTGCAGTGATTTTGGAGACCAAGAAAATTAAGTCTGTCACTGTTTCCATTTTTCCCCATCTATTTGCCATGAAGTGATGGGACTAGATGCCATGATCATCATTTCTTGAATGTTGAGTTTTAAGCCAGCTTTTTCACCCTCATCTTTCACTTTCATCAAGAGACTGTCTAGTTTCTCTTCTCTTTCTGCCATAAGGGTTGTGTCATCTGTGTACCTGAGGTTATTGATATTTCTCCCAGCAATCTTGATTCCAGCTTGAGCTTCATCCAGCCCAGCATTTCACATGATGTACTCTGCATTTAAGTTAAGTAAGCACAGTGACGATATATAGCCTTGACATATTCTTTTCCCAATTTGGATACAGTCTGTTTTTCCATGTCCGATTCTAACTGTTGCTTCTTGACCTGCATACAGATATCTCAGGATGCAGGTAAGGTGGTCTGGTATTCCCATCTCTTTATGAATTTTTCACATTTTATTGTGATCCACACAGTCAAAGACTTTGGCATAGTCAATAAAGCAGATGTAGATGTTTTTCTGGAACTCTCTTGCTTTTTCAATGATCTAATGGATGATAGCAATTTGATCTCTGGTTCCTCTGCCATTTCTAAATCCAGCTTGAATATCTGAAAGGTCATGGTTCACAAACTTGAAGCTTGGCTTGGAGAATTTTGAGCATTATTTTGCTAATGCTCAAAATTCAAGCATTTTGTGTGAGATAAGTGGAATTGTGTGATAGTTTGAACATTCTTTGGCATTGCCTTTCTTTGGGATTGGAATGAAAACTGACCTTTTCCAGTTCTGTGGCCACTGCTGAATTTTCTAAATTGGCTGGCATATTGACTGCAGCACTTTAACACCATTATCTTTTAGGATTTGAAATAACTCAACTAGAATTTCATCACCTCTACCAGCTTTGTTCATAATGATGTTTCCTAATGTCCACTTGACTTTGCATTCCAGGATGTCTGGCTCTAGGTGAGTGATCACACCATTGAGGTTTTCTGGTTTATAAAAATATTTTTTATATAGATATTTGTATAGATTGTTTTGTTTGATAATCTCAAACACTATTGTCCAACAAATTTCTGTGCCCTTCAGGATAAATGGCAGGTCTTCTTCAACCTGGATTATCTCTGTCATCAGTTTGGACTTAGGTTATTGTTTTTTGGTTGCTAAATCTTGTCTAACTCTTTGCACCTCCATAGACTATAGTCTGCCAAGCTCCTCTGTCTATAGGATTTCCCATGCAAGAATACTGGAGTGGGTTGCCATTCCTTCTCCTGGGGATCTTCCCAGTCCATGGATTGAAACTCTCTCTCCTGCATTGGCAGGCAGATTTTTCACCACTGAAAAATTTTTTACACACCTAGGTAAGTGTCCCTCATCTAGTATTAGAATATAAGGTTACTAAGTGCTACAAGAAGGTGGAAGAATGGGAAAAAAAAACTCCAAAGTAGCCTCAGATAGAGAATTTTAGGGCCCCAAAAACATGTACCAAAAATCATATTTTTTTAAACTTTAGTCTCATTTATAGTCCTCATGGTTTTGCTAACACAAACGGATTTTATAATACCAACATTTCAATATTTCTGATTCCTAGTTGATGTAATCTATATCACTGATTTTTGAAAATCCTGCACAAATGCTTTTAGTAATAAACAGATGTGGGTGTGTCTGTGTGAATCTGAGGCATCCCCCATCCTGCCAGTTATCATGCGGTCTTTGACCAAGTCTGCATAAATAACTTCATTTTTTCTTACTCATGTATATCAATTTTTTTTAAAGAATATATGGTGTGCATACTCAGCCTTTGAGGATTAGGAATGATTTTCTTAGGTGAACATTAATGAAAGGAGAATGCATCATTCTTCATCAGCCGATGGATTGAAAATTGCTGATGGCAAATGTTGTTAATAAAGCCACACTAAATAGGGAGAATGAATTTGGCAGTTAAGTGAATGATCCTTAGTGGCTGGGAGCCCTTATTTTTTTGGATGACTGGAGAAACTGATATTTATCTTATAAAGACAGGAGATAGAAATGAACCCAAAGAGGGCAGTTTTTTTTCTTTCTTTCTTTCTCTCTCTCTCTCTTTTTATTTTTTGTATAAATGGAAAACAAAAATATCACCTGGGAAACAGCTAACCCAAATCTCATTTTTTGTCACTGTTTTAGCTGTTTGTTTCAAAATGTTTTCCCCATGAGAGCCAGCAATTCCTCCCCACCCTGAACTACCAAGTTTTCAATGGCAGCCAATCTGGAGAGTTGCATATATCTAGCCCTAGACAGCTGCATTATGGAACTAAAAGAACTGCATCTAAATTCATGAGCCGATAAAAAGTAATCTGGCTAAAGTCTTTTTTATACCAGAATATACAATGATAATCACACCCCCTTGAATTACAAATGTTCCATAACCATTCAAACTGGTACTGAGTTACTGACATTATTTGAAGTAATGACATAATAAAACACATTTTAAAAGACAAACGCATAATTTACCTACTTCTTGCTTAAAAAATGTTTCAGAAATCTTTTGAGATCATAATTGATAGAATACCATGATTTCATAGACCATCAAAGACTTGAATAGGTTTTAATAAACCAGGAGAATTAAAATGACTCTAGCTAGCTTGCTAGCTTTATTTATTCTCTAACTTCTCCTAACCTTCTTAACAATCTAAAATTACAGCTAAAAATTAATTAAAACATATAGTGACCTGAAGCTTTTTTAATTAAGTTTTTTTCTAGAGGGAATGCAGTAAATTACAAATATCTCTATTCCCTATTTATTTTTAGAGTAAATTTGTAAAGGGTCCCTAGTCTAGACAAATTAACTTTCATAGTACACAGGAGCATGGGTTCAATAAATTGAATATAAGAATGTTTTAAAAAGTATGTATAATTCCCTTCTGTCCATACTTTTATGATTTGGAATTTAAACCTTAGTGTTATATTATCTTTAGAAATGCCAAGTCATGATTTTTTATCATTAGCCACAAACTTTTTGGGAATCTCTCAGTGGCTATGTTGATTTAACTGTCTGGTTGAGCTAACTGATAGTGCAGAAATATATTTAATAATTGCTATTCCCAGGGATTTTATAGCTTTGAGTTAAGAGTTTTGCTTCAAATATCACTTTACTTTTTATTCTATATAAATTTGATCAAACAAAATTATCTTTACCTGATCTTTACCCCTTTATGATATGTATGGTTATGGTGAATAAAGAGTCATGTTCATATGTTTAAATTCAAAACAATAGAAGGCAAGCACTTGACACAGATGGACCTCAAAATTAAAACCTATAATTTAAAAAATAAGAATCCAAACAAGTTATTTAAAAATAACATACATATAAACAAAATAACTATGTGGGGGTAAGGCAGAATGTCCTTTAAACAAGGACAATTCAAATATGAAATACCACATTTCTGTTTGCTTGAGTAGTGTCAAATCAGTAATTAAAGCTTAAGAATAGCTCAAAGGCACTTGGGAAATATGATTTTAAAGAGAAAGACAGCAGGAATCAAGATAAAGAAATAAAGAAATAGGATATTTGGGACCAAAATGAAATGGATAATGTATGGACATAATGGGAACAAAAATGAGCAAGATATAGCAAAAATTTCAGATAGGACAGCTATTGATGCTGTCATTTACTTTAAGGAAGATAAACTCTTAGCTTCCAATAATTTATCCCAAGGATTACAGGTTGCATTGACAGGGCAAAAACCATTTGAAAGAATCAAGCAGGAAGCAGACTCTTTACCTAAGTAAATTAATCAGAAAAGGTTAATTTTAGCCACAGGACAGTAGATCATCTCTTCTAAAATTTCTGAGGATTGCTAAATAATATAATGGGAATACCTGAGTTTTCTTCAAATATTAGAGATACCAAGGGAACGTTTTATGCAAAGATGGGCACAATAAAGAACAGAAACAGCAGGGACCTAAAAAGGAAGAAGATAGTAAGAGAACTGGCAAGAATACACAGAAGAACTGCACAAACAAAGATCTTAATGACCCAGATAACCACAATGGTGTAGTCACTCACCTAGAGCCAAACATTCTAAGTGAGAACTCAAGTGGGCCTTAGAAAACATTGCTACAAACAAAGCTAGTGGAGATGATGGAATTCCAGCTGAGCTATTAAAAATCCTTAAAGTGATCCTGTGAAAGTGCTGCACTCAATATGTCAGCAAATTTTGAAAAGGCAGCAGTAACCACAAGACTGGAAAAAGTCAGTTATCATTCAATCCTAAAGAAGGGCAATGCCAAACAATGTTCAAACTACTGCACAAGTGTGTGTGTGTGTGTGGGTGTGTGTGTGCTAGCAAAGTAATGCTCAAAATCCTTCCCCGTCAAGCTTCAACAGTATGTGAACCAAGAACTTCCAGATATACAAGCTGTGTTGAGAAAAGGCAGCGGAACCAGAAATCAAATTGTCAACATCTGTTGGATCATAGATAAAGCAAGGGAATTTCAGGAAAATATCTACTCCTGCTTCATTGACTATGCCAAAGTCTTTGACTGTATGGATCACAACAAACTGTGGAAAATTCTTGAAGAGATGGGAATACAAGACCACCTTACCTGCATCCTGAGAAACCTTTGTGGAAGACAAGAAGCAACAATTAGATCTGGACAAGGAGCAATGGACTGGCTCAGGATTGAAAAAGGAGTACATCAAGGCTGTATCTTGCCATCCTACTTATTTAACTTATATACTGAGTACATCATGTGAAATGCTGGTTTAGGTGAATCAGATGCTATAATCAAGATGGCTGGGAGAAATATCAAGAATCTCAGATATGTAGATGATATCACCCTAATGGCAGAAAGCAAAAAGAAACTAAAGAACCTCTTGATGAAGGTGAAAGAAATGAGTGAAAATGCTGGCTTAAAACTCAATAGTCAAAACTCTATGATCATGGCATCTGGTCCCATTACTTCATGGCAAACAGATGGTGGGGAAAAAAAAGGAAACTAACTGTTGGTCCTTTAATGGACAGGAGCCTGGTGGTCCGGAGTGGACGATAAGAAAGTAAGAGAGAGAAAGAGGCTGATATCCCCTGGTTTACGCGGAAAGCCAATAGAGTCCTGTTCTCAGGGTTCGCGCTGCTGCACGTAGGCACCGGGCGCCCTCTCAGGTGGGTGAAGGCACAGTGCGCCTTCCCCAGAGGGTCTTAGAAGCCCGGGCAAGAAAGTGAGCTCAGCGGGCCTCCGTGCTCCAAGGAATTAGCCAGAGATAGAGAGATGAGAAAGACAGAAAGAAAGACATGGGGACCCAAGCTCTGATGGAGCAAAGGTGTTTTAATCAACAGGGTGTGGGCATATGTACTATCTTACAAGGTGGTTATTCTCAGCAAAGATAAAGATTAAAATTCCAGACTTACAAAACATAAGAGGATCCCTATCAAAGAGAGAGTTGCAGAAAATCACCTTTTCATAAGAAGGAAGAGGGTACTTATCACTGTAATGAGAAATGCCTGGATTCCTCAGCCCCGGGAAAGGCGTGCCTCTCCTCTTCATTCCTGAATATTCAGGAATCAATAAGGGCCAGAGGGTTCCTGACAGATCCAAAATAGCACACAGGAAGCCTTTTGTTAAATGCTTCCTGACAACTAACAGACTTTATTTTCCAGGCTTCCAAAATCACTGCAGACAGTGACTGCAGCCATGAAATTAAAAGACACTTGCTCCTTGGGGGAAAAAAAAAAGCTCTAATAAACCTAAAAGGTGAAAGTGAAAGTCGCTCAATCATGTCTGACCATTTGTTACCCCGGGACTGGAGACCAGCAGACACCTCTGTTCATGGAATTCTCCAGGCAAGAGTACTGGAGTGGGTTGCCATTTGCTTCTCCAGAGGATCTTCTCAACCAGGGGATTGAAACCAGGTCTCCTGCATTACAGGCAGACGCTTTACCATCTGAGTCACCAAGGAAGCTTAATGACAAACCTAGACAGCATATCAAAAAGTAGAGACATCACATTGCTGACAAAGGTCCGTACATTCACAGCTATGGTTTTCCCAGTAGTCATGTACAGATGACAGTTTTGGACCGTAAAAAAGGCTGAGCGCCAAACAATTGGTACTTTCGATCTGAGGTGCTGGAGAAGACTCTTGAGAGTCACTTGGACAGCAAGGATACTGAACCAGTCAATCCTAAAGGCAATCAACCCTGAATATTGATTAGAAGGACTGATACTGAAGCTGCAGCTCCAATCCTTTAGTCACTTGGTGTGAAGAGCTGACTCATTGAAAAAGACCTTGATGCTGGGAAAGTTCGAGGGTGAGAGGAAAAGGGGATGACAAAGGATTGGATGGTTGAATGGTAACACAGACTCAATGGACATGAGTGTAAGAAAACTCCAGGAAATGGTGATGGACAGAGAAGCCTGCCATGCTGCAGTACATGGGGATGCAAAGAGTCGGCTATGACTTAGCAACTGAACAACAAAAGCAACAAATACCTTACCAAGAACAATTAAACATTACTTACCATAAATATGAATAATATAACTGACAGTGTGAAATACAATGGGGACTCCAAGATCCACTCAAAAGTGGAAGGCATGGGTTTGCATACCAGGAAGAGATCTTAGAGAATCATTTGGAGTCTGGGTCTCCCATTTTACAGATAAAGTAATTGATCCTTAGCCAACAATTTGCTTCTTAATATCAGAGGCAGGACTAGATATCACTTGTGCTGCTTTTGTAATCATGGAATTTAGAACACAAGATCACACTCAAGTTTTCATAGCATAATGCAATTGGCTCTCTTATATTGGCTTTCTTCCTCCATGTAAATCATAAAATTTTCAATTTCCTAATCATTTGCCTACTGTTTTGCACTCATCAGAGCTAGTGGCAAATACAGTGATGGCCACACAGAGTAATTCTCAATATCTTCTTAGTGAATGATTTAAAGGAAGATAGAGAACCCTAAGTAATGGGTGAAGCAGTGTCAGATGGGTATATACTTAGCAGAAAACAAAATTTCAATTAAGAAGAAAGAAAAATGAATGTGCTCATTAAAAATAAACTTAAGGCTCTGTTCTAGTGTCTTGATGTTTTAGAGGTTTTAAATTAATTACATTTTTTTTAAAATTTTTGTTGAAGGATAATTGCTTTACAAATTTTATTGTTTTCTGTCAATCCTCAACACAAATCAGCCATAGGTATACATATATCCCCTCCCTTTTGAACCTTCCTCCCATCTCCCTCCCCATCATACCCCTCTAGGTTGATACAGAGCTCTGATTTTTAAGCAATCACTTTGTGTCACAACCTTTTATCCTCTAGCCTACCTTAGAACTCTCTGTATTTGTCAATCTGGACCTATTCTTAAATTGTAGATGTTTTCTCCTAGGGCTTGGATGTTTGTAGATCTCTCTGATCTCCTGTTCCTAAGATGAACATGTGGGTTTTCTGTGATTGTTGTGAGAGAGAGTTGAAAGCAATGGTTGAGAATACAAGCTGTAGAACCTGAGATTTGACTGCAAATTGTGACTAACTCACTACACACTGTAAGACATGTTACTATAAACCCAGTGCCTTAGATTTTCACCTGTAAAATGAGAATAATAATAACATTAATTTCACAGAATTTTGCAGAATAAGTAAGTTAATATTGATGAAGTTCATGACACATATAAACCTTGAACAATTGTTAGGTATCTTCCACAAACTACTACTATCTTCTGTCACTGTGATGGTAACTTTCCAGGGAATTTATATTTGTAAAATAGCATTTCTACAATTTTCAAATATTTCAGCAGTTGGGAAGGCAGATCCATGTCTTCAGGTATCTTGATGCATTTATCAAGAGAGAGACAGGCAGAGATCATTTAGTCAAAAACTTCTATTTTTGTTTGTTTGTTTATTTTTGACAGATGAAGGAATAATCCCAGGACATTCATGACTTGGTTAAAACCCACCTAGTGAATCAGTGGCAATGTGACCTCCTGTAAGATGACATTTCCTCTGATGATCACAGTAAATCTCTAAGTCCAGTATTTAATTTTATCAGTCAAAAATGATGAACTGAAGCAAAATTCATGAATTAAATTAAGGTGAGATGATCTCTGGACTGTGGGAGTTATGGTGGTTGAGTTTTCACTCTATGGTGATTATAGAGAAAATCTTTAAAAAACTTAGGTGTTTCTGGTTACAGAGTATATTGACATGCTGAAGACTCTCCCATGGTCTTCACTAGACAAAGGATTATAATATTTCTTGTGAAGGATTTTTCTGCATATAAGATATAGAAAATAAGAATTCCTCACAATTTGGGAGAAACCACTGAGTGATGATAAATTGAAACTTTACCTCAATCCGAGACAGATTGAGAGGTCTGAGGAAAAGAGATCTGCCATGCACAAAAAGGTAAGGATTTGGCTCTGGTTAACTTTGAAAGACAAGATACATATATATATACATTGTTTTTCCCCTAAAAATAGAAGTAAACCTAAATCTACCTGTTTATATACACAGCTTGGTCCTTCAAAGATGAAATAGAGTGGTACACAGAGAAAGATTAAAGAGATGGGGCCAAAGTTAAACTTTGAAATTTATTTCTCCATTTCCACTTAAAAAACAGATTCTAGAACTCTATACTAGAGACATTTATATTCTTATGTATAAAGTTTAGCAGATGCTTAATAAGTATTTATGCTATACATGGAAGTTTATGGAATACAGAAAGATGAAGAGAGTTTAGATCAGTGAGCAAAGCATTGTGCTTTGTAGTCCCAAGACTGCTAAAATTAACTCAATATATGACATTGGCAATAGTTTCTCAGCTTCTCTAGGTTTCAGTTTCTGACTCTGTAAATTGAGGAGGTTGGATAACTAATGTTCATTTCAACTCTAATATGGTGGGAAAGTTACCGAGGAGCACACTGTAAAGAACAGTGTATTTCAAGCCAGGAATTCTATTTCTGATCTTCTAACTAAATTATTGTTTGACCTTAAATCAGTAATTTAACTTCTACCAGACTCTTTTCTTCTCAATTATAAAATGAAGTGTTGGGCCATTTGATCTCTAAAGTTTCTTATAGGTGCAAAAATCTGTGATTCAATTCCTGATCCTGTCCTCAAAAAGCATTCCATCCATTTAAGGAGACAAGATATGTACATAAAAAGGTCAGTAGCAATATCAGCCAAAAATAGAACAGATGCCACTAGGCAATACATGCTGTAATGCCAAATAAATGGGGGCAAATGGTAAGTAATATAAATGTGAGACAGGAGAAATCTTCCTAGGTTGGAACAGTAAGAAAATTATTCATAGAGAAGTCGGTAGAGCAGATTTTTAAAGGGTAGATTAGGTGCACCACAGTGATCCAAGGAGCTGGGTGTTACAGTGAGCAGAATGCTCAAGCAAGAAAGTGCATTCCAAGACAGAATAAAAAACCAAAATGCTGCCAAAAGGGGACGGCAGTGTGGCTGAGCAGTTTGGATGTTTTATTTAGGCATTTTTGAAAATGGTACTTTAGAAGGAATCATTTGAGTAAGGTGTAGCTTGGATACTTCTTTTCCCTTCCTAATTAAGCAATTACCATTTGAGTACCTATAAGACTCTGGATCATGCATGAAACTGGATGCAAAATGTGGAGATTATAACTTCATTTATAGGTATTATTGATGACACCTCTTCATGCATTATTTCTCCCAAATATTTAAAATTAATTTCTACCACAAGGATTATTCAGTCTAAATGTCATTTCCGGGCAATTTCAGACCAATGCAAATTATAGATTCTTTGATGCTAAGAGAAGTCTATCTTTAGAAACAAATTGCACTAGAAATTTAAATACAAATATTTGTTTGACAAGTAAAAGGTGATGTAGCCCTGAGGTAGAAGGTTGTGACTTCAGAGTCAGTGGGCCAGAAGCTTTATATTACAGGGGATTAAATAAAGAAGTGTTGTATAATGTTGGTAGAAAATCAGTATTTGCAGCTGATTTATTGAGGAAAAAGTTCTCAAAAACATCTGGGATGTGGGCAACACAGGATTGAATGCTTCATGTTGAAACATGACTGTAGCTTCCTCAGGTGTTGCTTAAGATAAAAGCATTTATTTTCACTCCCCTTGGATAATTTGTCTAATACATTTCTGGCTCCAAACCAAGTCCTTGATACAATATCCAATCTCAATCAGAGATATCAAAAGTTCCCCCCTTCGCCCCCCAGCCCTAGAGTATAAATTGAACTTTCAACCTCAGAAGCTGTCCACCCTATTAACAATGTATTCAAATTGCAAGCAAGTATTTAATGAATGTTGAGTTTCAGCAGCAGCATGAAGACTGGGAGAGCCTTAGGTATTGCTGAAATGAAAGAGCTTTTCTCTTAATTTCAAATATCAGAAGACTTGAACAGAACATGGCATCTTAGCCATCTGAGCTTTTTAAATGTGACATTGGCAGACGTACAATGCTCAGCTCTGTGGTACCTGAATAATTGAGGCTTTGAAACATCAAAGTGTTGACACCTTCAAAAGCTCAAGTAGCTTTATTTGAAAGATGCTTCTCACAAAAGAAGACTAACTCTGCCATTTGAGATCAATGCATTTCTCAGAAACAGTATCTCCACTTTATATTGAAGCTAACTTGTTTACCACATATTGACTAGCTGTGTCTCATGCATAGAAAGTATTTGATTAAATATATTTGTGATATTATAATACCCAAAAGAATTGTATGACTTGGTGGGGGGAGGGGGCATGATAACAACATCACTTAATTCCTAAGCAGTGATTTTTCTTCCTGTCTCATGTCATTTAAGGGGTCAGAATGAGGACTTGCAGATAATCAGGTTCACACTATCATACATGCAACAACTGCAAGAATAATGAAAAGTTACAATTCCATTTATTCATTCTTTAAATGATATTTAGTGAACACATATTCTGGGCATTGTACTAGGGGCTATAAATAAAGAAACAAAATAAAGCAGGTGCTGTTTAAATTCAGTTTAGACAGTTAAGGGATGTTGGGAAGTACCCAGGATGTTGCTAGGCATAGTGACATATTCTAAGAAGCTGGGTATAGTGGTGGTATAACCTCTCAGTTCCACATATACAGATCAGGGTATCTGATAGGCTTCCCAGAAGAAATAAAATTGAAGTTGCCATATAAAATATGAGAGGAACCTATATAATCAAAACAGAAACACAGGTAATGGCCCAGTAAGAGTTAAAATCTCTTAAGTGTGCCGAGCAGATTGAGAAAGACATTGTGCCAAAAAAATACCAATATAGTTAGGTCCTCTGGTTCAAAGTGCATGAAGACATGAGGCTGAAGTGGTAAGGAACAATGACAACAGCAGTGTTAGGAAAGAATTTAGGTTTAGGCAAGGAGGTGTGGCCTGACTGAAAAGATTCAAGCTGATCTCTAAATCCCATCTCAGACAAGCCCCAGTGTGGCCCAGGAGAGCTCATGGATATGCTACAAAATAACCATGGAGATCTTTCCAACTCCAGAACATGAGCCCTAGCCCCACAGTGGATACAAACTAACCACAGGGACTTCTCCAACTTTGACACATGTCCCTTGAAGTAGAGCTGTGTCCTCAAGTGACCTTAGGCAGCCCGGAGCCTATTAAAAATTCATAAACATCCTATACATACATATATTTGATTATAACAGACAAAATTATGGGAAAGACATGTGCAATAGAACCTGTTGTTATGGAACTTACAAGTGTCAATCAAAACTGTCAGTACATGTCCACCTTAGATGTAAACTTCCTGTCTTGAAAAACCCCATACCTCATCATTCCAGAACCAGTGACTCTCTTGGCTTGGTCTACCTCTCTCTTGACATGTTCTTTCTGTTCCTATTTTTTCCCCCCCAATCAACTTGTTTTTGCAATGACAGTACCTCGGATTCTTCTTCGTGTCTTTACCAAGAACCAAGGCACATGAGATAGGGTCCTCTTTGAATCTCCCTATCCAGTAACAGTCAGGAGTGGTTTTTAACTTCATGATTAGTCTAAACACTGAGCCCATTACAGGCTCTTAATCACGGAAGAGATAGGACCACAATTACATTGTGCACTCATATCTATGTAGAGAAAATAATAGAAATGAGTCAAGACTGGAAGAACAGACACAAGTTGAGAATCTTTTCCAGTAAACACTCTGGACAACAAATTAGGAACTGTTAGACAAGAGTGACGGTAAGCTAGTGGTGGGAATGGAGTTGGGGAGCTATATATTTACTAAATACTTATGATATTTACTAAAATACAAAACATAAAAGGAGGGGACATTTTGTGGGGAAGGAAGATGGGTTTAATTTGGGGTCATGTGGATCACAATAAACCGTGGAAAATTCTTAAACATGGGGATACCAGACCAATTTACCTGTCTCCTGAGAAATCTGTATGTGGATCAAGAAGCAGCAGTTAGAACTAGACATGGAAAAACTAACTGGTTCCAAATTGGGAGAGGAGTACATCAAGACTGTATATTGCCACCCTGCTTATTTAACATCCATGCAGAGTAAGTACATCATGTGAAATGCTGGGCTGGATAGCTTACAAACTGGAATCAAGATTGCCAGGAGAAATATCAATAATCTTAGATATTCAGATAATATCACCCTAATGGCAGAAGGTGAAGAAGAACTAAAGAGCTTCTTGATGAGGGTGAAAGAGGAAAGTGAAAAACCTGCTTAAAACTCAACGTTCAAAGCTTTAAGATCATGGCTCCCAGTCCCAACAGTTCATAGCAAAAAAGTGGCAGTAGTGACAGATTTTCTTATCTTGTGCTTTGAAATCACTGTGAAAAGTGACTGCAGCCTTGAAATTAAAAGACATTTGCCCCCTGGAAGGAAAGCTCTGACAAACCTAGACAGTATATTAAAAGGCAGAGCCACCACTTTACCAAAAAAGTCTTTATAGTCAAATTTGTGTTTTTTCCAGTAGTCATGTACACATGTAAGGTAGACCATAAAAATGGCTGAGCACTAAAGAAATGATGCTTTAGAACTGTAGTGCTGGAGGAAAAAAAAAAAAAACAACAACAACTCTTGAGAGTCCCTTGGACTACAAGGCAACCAAAAGTCAATCCTAAAGGAAATTTAGGATTTCCTTGAGAATAACCCTCAATATTCATTGGAAGGACTGAGGCTGAAGCTGAAGCTCCAATACTTTGGCCACCTGAAGCAAACAGCCAAACCATTAGAAAAGACCTCTATGCTGGGAAAGATTGAGGGCAGGAAGAGAAGGGGATGGCAGAGGATGAGATGACTAGATGACTAGATAGCATCATCAACTCAATGGACATGAGTTTGAGCAAACTCTGGGAGACAGTGAAGGACAGAGAACCCTGGCATGCTGCAATCCATGGGCTCACCAAGGGTCAGACAAGACTTAGTGACTGAACAACAACAACTATGGTGATAATGGTGGTAAATCTGAATCTGCAGTATGTGTCATATCTAGCATGTATCTAGCACCTGTCTAGCCAGTGGGTGTTACTGTAATCCAAAGAAGATAGAAAGGGCCAAGATTTCAAATCCAGAAAAATTTTTAAAGTAGCTTCTGTGGAAAACTAAATGAGGCTTCAGAAAAGGTCAATTTTCATTCCAATCCCAAAGAAATGCAATCTCAAAGAGATGGGAATACCAGACCACCTGACCTGCCTCCTGAGAAATCTGTATGCAGGTCAAGAAGTAACAGTTAGAACTGGACATGGAACAACAGACTGGTTCAAAATTGGGAAAGAAGTACATCAAGGCTGTATATTGTCACCCTGCTTATTTAAATTATATGCAGAGTACAATATGCAAAAGCCCATACTGATATAGCACGAGCTGGAATCAAGCTTTCTGGGAGAAATATCAATAACTTCAGATATGCACATGACACCACCCTTATGACAGAAAAAAAGAGGAACTAAAGATCCTTTTGATGAAAGTGAAAGAGGAGAGTGGAAAGCTGGTTTAAAACTCAACATTTGGAAAACTAACATCATGGCATCTGGTCCCATCACTTCATGGCAAACAGATGGGGAAACAATGGAAACAGTGACAGACTATTTTCTTGAGCTGCAAAATCACTGCAGATGGTGACTGCAGCCATGAAACTAAGACACTTGTTCCTTGGAAGAAAAGCTATGACACTCCTAGATATATTAAAAAGCAGAGACATTACTTTGCCAACAAATGTCTGTTTGTTGAGAGCTATGGTCTTTCCAGTAGCCACGTAAAGAGGTGAGAGTTAGACCATAAAGAAAACTGAGGGCCAAAGAATTGATGCTTTTGAACTGTGGTGTTAAAGAAAACTCTTGAGGGTCCCTTGGACTGAAAGGAGATCAAAGGAGTCAATCCAAAAGGAAATCAGTCCTGAACATTTGTTGGAAGGAACGCTATTGAAACTGAAGTTTCAATACATCAGCCACCTTATGTGAAGAGCTGATTCATTAGAAAAGACACTGATGCTGGGAAAGATTGAAGGCAGGAGAAGGGGATGACAGAGGGTGAGATGGTTGGATGGTATCACCCGCTCTATGGACATGAGTTTGAGCACACTCTGTGAGTTGGTGATGGACTGGGAAGCCTGGTGTGCTGAAATCCACGGGATCACAAAGAGTCAGACACAAGTGAGTGACTGAACTGAACTGAACAGAAAGATGGAGAAATAATGCCACAATCTAATAAAGAATAATTCAATAAAATCCTCTGTAGGTACTTGTTAACTAGAATAGTCTGGGCAGAAGGAGAGGATGAGCTGCAGTGTCAAAAGTTGAAACCAAATGCATGAGAATGAAGTGGGATTTAATGGAGATACGAGGCCAGTAGCTTGCAGATGACTTCTGTTACTAGCAGTTGAGTGTTACTAGAAAAACTATTTTTCATACCTTCAGTTCAAATGTCCATAAAATGCCAAGTTTATATAAATGAACTCCAAAATAAATTTTAGCTTTAAAACTGTTTTAGTGTAGAACAAAGAAAAGACATTTCTACAGTTTTTAAGAGTCATTCTAAAAAATTGTGCTATTTAAGTAACATTAGTCAATTAGTCGAGTTCAGTTTCTGGGAGAAAAAATATTTCTGGGGACTAATTTGCAAATTGTACTTTATAAGAAAATGAAAGTTATGCATCATAATGTGTTTCCCTATTTTTACTTTAATTTCTAAGAAACTGAAATTAGATTAGATCTTAGAAATTTCATAGCAAAATGAAGCTTCCAATGACAGTAACAATGACTTCTCAACAGCTTGTTTTGCTTCTCAAGATAACATATTACATTAGAAGTGTATATATTTTTCATTCTCTATATTGTCTAGCTTTACAGTACCTCAAAGTTTATGGAAAATGCATAAATATAAATAAATGAATAGTGTTTAACAGTTTATTATATTAAAGGGATGAATTAAAAATGTCACATCACTAACAGTGCTTTCTACACCTTTTTAATTTTTACTATTTTTCATTGAGATGAATTCTTTAATGTATGAATGAAGTTCTGTTTTTATAAAATATCTTAAATCGGTGATGAGGGAAGATGGCGGAGGAGTAGGACGGGGAGACCACTTTCTCTCCTACAAATTCATCAAAAGAATAACTGAATGCAGAGCAAACTTCACAAAACAACTTCTGATCGCTAGCTGAGGTCATCAGGCGCCCAGAAAAGCAGACCATTGTCTTCGAAAGGAGGTAGGACAAAATATAAAAGATAAAAAGTGAGACAAAAGAGCTAAGGACGGAGATCCGTCCCAGGAAGGGAATCTTAGGCGGCATTGCTTGGAGTAGGGTCCGGGCCTAAGTGCCCTGAGGACAATCGGAGGGAGCTTCTGTGAGTTGCCAACTTGAACTGTGGGAGACCAAAAGAGAGAGAGAGAAAATTAACCTGCCGGAACACACTGCCAGCTGTTCGCAGAACAAAGGGACGGAGAAAGTCCCGAGAAGAGCTCGCAGGCTGCGGACCGGCCCAGCCCCGCGGAGGCAGGAGGGAGGGGAGGGTCGCGGTGAGACACCGGGCGCAGGCACCCGACCGGCGCGGGCGGGGACTGGGGCTGGGGACGCGGAGGGCGGAAGGCGCGCGCACCCGACTGGCGCCAGCGGAAACTGAGACTGGGTCCGCGGAAGGGAGTGGACGCGCCACACCTGGGGATAGCGCGCCCATCAAGCCCCTCGCTGCCTGGACCGCTCTGACGGGGAAGGCACAGAGAGCAGGCGCAGCTTTTCCTTCCGCGCTTTTGTGTGACACCCGAGGGCTGGAGCCTAGCGCAGCGCGGGGCGCGCTCCGTGTAGAACAGCCGGGAGCCTGAGCGGCGCAGACGGAGAAAGCAGCGTCAGCCCCTCCCGGCAGCGCCAGCCCGCCCCCGCAGGGCCAGCCCCTCCCCGCAGCGTCAGCCCCGCCCCGCAGCGCCAGCCCATCCCCGCAGCGTCAGCCCCTCCCAGCAGCGCAGCGGAACTAGCTACCTGAATAAGAGTCCACCTCCGCCCGCCTGTGTCAGGGCGGAAATGAGGCTCTGAAGAGACCGACAAACAGAAGCCAAATAAACAAAGGGAACCGCTTCAGAAGGGACTGGTGCAACAGATTAAAATCCCTGTAGAAAACACCGACTTCACCGGAAGGGCCCTGTAGATATCGAGAAGTGTAAGCTGGAACGAGGAGCTATCTGAAACTGAGCCGAACCCACACTGACCGCAGCAGCTCCAGAGAAACTCCTAGATATATTTTTACTTTTTTTTTTCTAAGTAAGGAAAAAAAAAAAAATTTTTTTTTCTTTTTATATTTTTTCTTTTTTTATTTTTTCTCTTTTATTTTCCTTTAAAATTCCCTATTACTCCCCCATTACTCCTTAACTTTCATTTTCATAGATTTTTACGATTTTTTTAATTAGGGGAAAAAAATTTTTTTCTTTCTTTCTTTCTTTTGTTTTGTTTTTTTTCTTTTTTTTCTTTTTCTTCTTTTTTCTTCTTTTTTTTCCTTTCCGTTTTCTCTTTTATTTTCTATTTTTCTTTTTCTCTTATTTCTTTTAAAGTCCTCTAGAACTCCTCTACTACTCTTCATTTTCATTTTCACTACACTATAACCTTACCAAAAAAAAAAAAAGAGAAGCCCTATCTTTAAACCGAAGATTATTCTCTCCCAATCTGGACTCTCTGTTTTCTACCTCAGAACACCTCTATTTCCTCCTTTCCCCTTCTCTTCCCAATCCAATTCTGTGAATCCTTGTAGGTGTCTGAGATACGGAGAACACTCTGGGAACAGACAGCTGCGTAGATCTCTCTCTCTCCTCTTGAGTCCCCCTTTTTCTCCGCCTGCTCATCTCTATCTCCCTCCTCCCTTTTCTCCTGTTCATGTAACTCTGTGAACCTCTCTGGGTGTCCCTAACGGGAGAGAATCTTTTCGCCATTAACCTAGAAGTTTTATTATCAGTGCTGTATAGTTGGAGAAGTCCTGAGACTACAGGAAGAATAAAACAGAAATCCAGAGGCAGGAAACTTAAGCCCAAAACCTGAGAACACCAGAAAACTCCTGACTACATGGAACTTTAAGTAATAAGTGACCGTCCAAAAGCCTCCATACCTACACTGAAACCAGCCACCACCCAAGAACCAGTAAGTTTTAGAGCAAGACATACCACGCAAATTCTCCAGCAACACAGGAACATAGCCCCGAATGTCAACATACAGGCTGCCCAAGGTCACACCTAACACATAGACCCATCTCAAAACTCATTACTGGGCACTCCATTGCTCTCCAAAAAGAAGAAATCAAGTTCCACGCACCAGTACACTGACGCAAGCTTCCCTAACCGGAAAACCTTGACAAGCCAATCGTCTAACCCCACCCACTGGGTAAATCCTCCACAATAAAAAGGAACCACAGACCTCCAGAATACAGAAAGTCCACTCCAGACACAGCAATCTAAACAAGATGAAAAGGCAAAGAAATACCCAACAGGTAAAGGAACATGAAAAATGCCCACCAAGTCAAACAAAAGAGGAGGAGATAGGGGATCTACCTGAAAAAGAATTTAGAATAATGATAATAAAAATGATCCAAAATCTTGAAAACAAAATGGAGTTACAGATAAATAGCCTGGAGACAAAGATTGAAAAGATACAAGAATTGTTTAAGAAAGACCTAGAAGAAATAAAAAAGAGTCAATTAAAAATGAACAATGCAATGAATGAGATCAAAAACACTTTGGAGGGAACCAAGAGTAGAATAACGGAGGCAGAAGATAGGCTAAGTGAGGTAGAAGATAAAATGGTGGAAATAAATGAAGCAGAGAGGAAAAAAGAAAAAAGGATCAAAAGAAATGAGGACAACCTCAGGGACCTCTGGGACACTGTGAAACGCCCCAACATTCGAATCATAGGAGTTCCAGAAGAAGAAGACAAAAAGAAAGGCCATGTGAAAATACTCGAGGAGATAATAGCTGAAAACTTCCCTAAAATGGGGAAGGAAATAGCCACTCAAGTCCAAGAAACCCAGAGAGTCCCAAACAGGATAAACCCAAGGTGAAACACCCCAAGACACATATTAATCAAACTAACAAAGATCAAACACAAAGAACAAATATTAAAAGCAGCAAGGGAAAAACAACAAATAACACACAAAGGGATTCCCATAGGGATAACAGCTGATCTATCAATAGAAACCCTTCAGGCCAGAAGGGAATGGCAGGACGTACTGAAAGTAATGAAAGAGAATAACCTACAACCTAGGTTACTGTATCCAGCAAGGATCTCATTCAGATATGAAGGAGAACTCAAAAGCTTTACAGATAAGCAAAAGCTGAGAGAATTCAGCACCACCAAACCAGCTCTTCAACAAATGCTAAAGGATCTTCTCTAGACAGGAAATGCAGAAAGGTTGTATAAACGTGAACCCAAAACAACAAAGTAAATGGCAACGGGACCACACCTATCAATAATTACCTTAAATGTAAATGGGTTGAATGCCCCAACCAAAAGACAAAGATTGGCTGAATGGATACAAAAACAAGACCCCCATATATGCTGTCTACAAGAGACCCACCTCAAAACAAGAGACACATACAGACTAAAAGTGAAGGGCTGGAAAAAAATATTTCATGCAAACGGAGACCAAAAGAAAGCAGGAGTCACAATACTCATATCAGATAAAATAGACTTTCAAATAAAGGATGTGAAAAGAGACAAAGAAGGACACTACATAATGATCAAAGGATCAATCCAAGAAGAAGATATAACAATTATAAATATATATGCACCCAACATAGGAGCAACGCAATATGTAAGGCAAACGCTAATGAGTATGAA